>NW_015166423.1:157966-180172 GCF_001447785.1 Gekko japonicus
GGGAAAGAGGGGAAAAAGAGAAAAGGAAGCCAGTGTGAGGTGCACACGGCAGCCATCTAGGGGGTTTGGGTGCACAGCACATGCACAACCTCCTCAACCGGCGCTGGCAAGCCCACACAACTCCTTCTGCACAAGTGCCCTACCCAGAGAAGGCCCTGACATGTGTGTGCCACTGACAGTAGTTTCCTGGACCTTTTCCTGTGGTCAATCCACCCTGTGTGCTGCTGGGTCTTAAAGTCTGCCATTTCACCATTTGGGTCTCAGCTTCAGGGGAGGTGTGCAGATGGTGGGGTGGGAGGCTTTCCCTGGGGAGGGGGAGATCGCTGTTTACTTGGTCAGTTAATTGCCACTTACCCAGAAGAAGTGGATAGCTGCTTCTTCTGGGTGAGCGGAGCAGGGCTTTTGGCGGGGGAGGGGCGGGCTCAGAAGTCAGCCAGAATTCCATTCCAGTATGTTCCAGCCCAAAAATAGCCCTGGAAAGGAGCAAGTGAAGGGTGGACTCTCCTAAAACAAGAGCTCTTGCAAGCTCAAGCCATGAGGAATACGCATAGTGGATGGGGGATACACTTCTGGGTAGCAGTGTGTGTAAACAAGATCTTGGGGTATGGGTGGACTGAAAGTTAAATATGTGCAGCCAGTGTGATGTGGTGACAAAAAAGGCTAATACGATCTTGGGGTGTATCAACAGAGGCATAACATCCAAATTGCAAGATGTCATAGTCCCACTGTACACTGCATTGGTCAGGCCTCCACTCTTCAAAAAGGATGTGCACAGAATGGAGCAGGTGCAGAGGAAAGCAACGAGGATGATCAGGGTCCTGGAGACCAAGCCCTATGAGGAAAGGCTGAGGTACTTGGGAATGTTCAGTCTGGAGAAGAGGAGGTTGAGTGGGGACATAATTGCTGTCTTTAAGTATTTGAAGGACTGTCACTTAGAGGAGGGCAGGGAGCTGTTCCTATTGGCAGCAGAGGGTAGAACTCACAATAATGGGTTTAAATTAAGGGTGGGAAGGTACTGGCTGGATATTAGGAGGCGCTTTCTTATAGTAAGAATTGTTCACCAGTGGAATCAGCTGCCTAAGGAGGTGGTGAGCTCCCCCTCACTGGCAGTCTTTAAGCAGCAGCTGGACAAACACTTGTCAGGGATGCTCTAGGCTGATCCTGCATTGAGCAGGGGGTTGGAGTGGATGGTCTGTATGGCTCCTTCCAACTCTGCGATTCTATGATTCAAATACAGTCATATGGTAAGAGCTTTAGTTGTCTCTCAAATGTATTTGGTGAAATAATTTTGCTTCAAATAGCAGATAAATGATTGGGAGGGTGGTATTTTGTTACATTCGTTTATAAAAGCTGGAGTGTGAACTGTTTCCTGCTTTTGATGCCTCTAATGTTAGAAAACTAATTAGGGCAAGCCAATAATCAATGAATCAGCATTTGGTCTCTTAACACAAGATCTGCAGCTTGCCAGGATGTTAATTTGCATAACTTTAATGGAAATAAGTGTTGGCATTAGCAGAAGGAAATTCAGTAGGGACAGGGGATGAGTCACTATCTGATTTATATTTCCTCTTAGGTTGGTTGCAAAGAAATTTCATCTCTGTAAAATATATGAGGTATGATGAGAGTGAATGCACTGGGGAACATGTGCGGAAGTGTTTGCATTCCTATCATAAAACATCAAACCTTTTCTATAATGTGCTACAAGTGCAGAGTATTTGCAAGTGTCATTTAAGGGCTGTACATACATAAAATTGTATGGTGTACTATAGAAATCTTTCACAATTGGATCTTCTTGTATGGACAAGATGATCCAGGAAATGAGTGAATATTATATTCCAGTTTCCAATGGTATGTGGATGTGGCTTAGAACACCATGACTGTCAGTGCAATTCTGAGAATGCTTTCCTAGGAGTAAGCTCCTTTGATTTTACTTTGGTAGGATTCTGAGTAGACTCTTTAAAGATTGCCCTGTATGGGAAAATTTGGACAGTACATACATGCGCTTGCACACACACATCTTCACTTGATGAGGTGTTGCCCTTAATTTAATGAGATAAGGAGCAGGCAGCTCTGCAGTGTGGGAACAGGCTGGGACTTGCATCATGGTTTCCTTCTGTTCTCTCCTCTTTAATTTTGCTTAACGTGCAGTCTAGAGAAGATTTTTTTTTTTGCTCATAAGTGTCTTGTTTATATATTTATTTATTTTGGAATTTTAAGTTTTTATTGAGAAAATAAAAGAAAGAAAAAGGGGGGGGATAAAAACCCCCATACATAAATAGAAGAAGGTTTTCGATTTTCTCTACAACAAATATAAGTTTGATTACAAAGAACTGTGCTGCCCCTAGCAGAGTATAACAAGTAGTCTGTATTAGATCAGAAATTAAATTCTTTACCTTTAAGATGACTGTTGAATGGGTGAGAGAGTTCATCTTAGTGATAAAAATCCCTTGTGTATCTCATAGTGTAAGAGCGATGGCCTTGCCCATCCCTAGTTGTTGGAGATCTTTCTAATAATGAACGGAAAAGAGCAATAAACCTTTTTCATGGGCTTTTTTCCCCCACTGGAAAAAGGAGCTTATCTAAACTAATAGAAGAAGAAGAAGAAGAGATGATAAAAATCCCTTGTGTGTCTCATAGTGTAAGAGCGATGGTCTTGCCCATCCCTAGTTGTTGGAGATCTTTCTAATAATGAACGGAAAAGAGCAATAAACCTTTTTCATGGGCTTTTTTCCCCCACTGGAAAAAGGAGCTTATCTAAACTAATAGAATGAGCTACCCTAGAGCATGTGACCTAAAGACTACTTAAATTACATTCCTCATGATGCTTCATCTTAAAGGTAAAGAACTTAATTTCTGATCTAATACAGACTACTTACTATACTCTGCCAGGGGCACACAAGACCCCTCTCTTTTTTTGTCTTTTTTAATATCTTAATAATCAAACCCACAAATCATCAAGTCATCATTGTCTTTTTACTGCAAAAAGCTTATAAGGGGTTTCCAATCTGTAATAAATGAACTAATTGTCTTTTCCCTAACCAACACAGTAAGTTTAGCCATTGCTGCAAGGTCCAACATCTTCTCCAACCACTTTTCTATTGTAGATATTCTGTGCATATAATATTCTTGCTGCCATAATCATATATAGAAATAAAGTTCCATAGCTTCTTTCTGACCAATTGTCCATTAGTCCTAACAAGAGGGACTCTAGTATCAATTGTATATTAGTCTTTAAAATCTTTTGTATTAATATTTGTATTTGTGTCCAAGTTTTTTTGCTTTCTTACAAGTCTTCCACATGTGATATAATGTCCCTTCAGGATGTTTACATTTCCAACATAAACCAGAAGTATCTTTATACATTCTAGACAATTTCTCTGGAGACATATACTAGCGATACATCACTTTATAAAAGTTCACTTTAAGATTAGAGCTTAAAATAAATTTTAAACTTTTTGTCCACATATGTTCCCATTGTTCAATATGTATGTCATGACTCATGTCCAAAGGTTTTAGCCCATTTTACCATACATTCCTTAATTTGTTCTTTCTCAGTTTCAAATTTCAATAAGAAGTTATGCATATTAGCAATAGGATGATCATAATTTGTATATAATTCAATTTCAAATTCAGACTCCGATTGCACAAAATCATAATACCGTTTACCAGCTTTGAACCTTTCCAAGGTTTGTAAATGTGTAAACCACAGTGGCAAGTATGTCCTTCAATTATTAAGTAGATTTTAATTTGTATTCACTTTGTCACAGTTGTTTTGTTGTTGTTCAGTCGCACAGTCGAGTCCGACTTTTTGCGACCCCATGGACAAGATCACGCCAGGCCCTCCTGTCTTCCGCCGTCCTCTGAAGTTGGCTCAATTTCATGTTCGTTGCATCTATGACTCTCTAACCATCTCATCCTTTGCCGTCCCCATCTTCTTTGACCTTCAATCACAGTTGTAACACATCACAATTCTAACACATTTCTAAAATGTGCTTTTTGTGGTGATAGCCACAATGGTATTTTCAGGCAGAAGTTAGATTTCTATTTATTCTATACTCTCAAAATTGCATGTCTAATGTTGTTGTTGTTGTTGTTGTTGTTATTATAGTATCCAAATTGACCAAGTTACATCATTTCAGGTGAGGAAACCATGAGAATCCATGTTGAGGGAGTCTTATGTTTCCATTCTCTCTCTCCTTGTTTTTCTTTTTTGTCTCTCTTGTAGTGCTTACACTCTCTCCCTATTCCTTCCATCCCACCCACACCTACCTCCTTTTTCTGTTTCTTTCCCGGCAACCTCTGTCCCCACTTATTCAGTCACTCTCAGTTTTGTTTGCCCCATCTCCAGCTGCCCACTTACACCTTTTCTCCTCCTTCCCCCCTCCTTCATATGTTTTACTTTTTCTGTCTCTTCACCCTCCCCCACTCTGACTCAGCAGTGCTGATTGCAGATTGGCTAGCATCCCCCCAAATGGCTCCCAATATCTCACAAAACAATCTCATAAGATCTCAATAGCACACTTTTCTTAAAGAAACAAACATTTCTTCTATGATATAGGTTTTTTCTCTTAAAGAAACAAACATTTCTTCTATGATTTAGGTTTTTCTTTCTCCCCCTATATATTTACATTTACATTTCATACTTTTCTGCAAACCTGGGGCTTCCCCCAAGCTTGTAAAACATTACCTCCTGTCTGTCCATGCTCACATTGTGTAGGTTTTTTGATCCACAATCTGTGACCAAGTTCAGAACTATATATAATGATACCTTTTTTCTCAAGGAGTTTTCTCTTCCATTCCAGGAATACCACAGCCCTGTCCTACCCTCCTTGTCATACAAATGCCCCATTCTTCCTATCTGTGATTTAATGTTGTATCTATGGGGCATCAGATCTGGAAGAAGCTTACTTAAAATATATACCTGTGATTTGAGTGGTTGCTGCTGGAATGGTTCTTGAAATACAGTTATTGTTGGAAAGTTCAGGTTTGTTCATAGTTGATTGATGTCAGCACATTCCAGAATACATCCTTCAAATGAAGAACAAGCTTGATCCTGTGCTCAGATGTTGACAAAAACCTCTGTATACCTAGAAAATATCTTGTTTAGGCAAATTATGTTGCAGTGAAACAGTGAACAAGACTGTGAGTTGTGTAGAAATAAGATACAAGTTTTGTTTCCTTCATCAAGGAGAGAATTACAGCAATGCTTGTGTTATACAATAAGTTAAAACTGTAATTTCCAGGAGGTTTAGAATAAATCCAGTCTTGATAGGGGATTTCCAAATGTTAAAAGGTTGAGAATTTACACAATTGCAGATCAGTCCTTTAAACATGTGCCTTTTTAATGATAACTGAGAAATGAGGTCACCTGTAACTCTTTGATGTTGGTGCTGAAGAAATATCACCCAGCATGTAGTTGGTTAGCCATGGGCAAGATCTAAAAGGTGCATTAATAAATACTGTTTTTGTTCTGACCACTAGAATAGGAAGATACATGCTGAATATCAAGGGAAAGGCTGACTTGCCATGATGTTGCAGTTGATATTTCTTATCAGTCCTTATTTCTGCTTTCCTTTCATGACACCCACTGTGATGCACACATTCTGTGAATGGTATGCTGAAGACAGTACTGTATTGCAAGATATATTGTGCAAGGCAAGCTTCAAAATTATCCTCAAAGACAAGAAACAATCATGTTTTGTTCATGCATATTCCCAGACATTTTGCGGTAGGACTGCTGGTAGTCCATTTGGTATGACAAATTAAGAGGGAAAAAATTCAATTTCTATTTAATCCCCTTGCATCATATTTCAGAAGGTTTTATTTTTTCTGTTACTTTTCTCCCTTTCAACTTTACCTTTAAACAAAAAACTCTTTAACTGACTTGTAAACCGTACAAGATTTTTTTAAAAATTAGAGCATTGGATTGTCTGAACATTAATGAAGCATAATTAAGATACCAAGTACTTTATCTTGTTTTACATTATGCCTCATATGAAAATGATATGAAAGATACTGATCTGGATCATCTGTACATATGCAATAGGATAGAAATCCAGATCTATATTGCTGCACGTTGGGGAGGGGCCATAGCTCAGTGGTAGAGCATCTGTTTGGCATGCAGAAGGTCCCAGATGTAGTCCCTGCATCTCCAGTTAAAAGCATCAGGTAGTTGCTGATGTGAAAGATGTCGTCCTGAGACTCTGGAGAACTGAAGAAGAGAAGAAGAAGAGATTGAATTTAAATCCCACCCTTCACTTGGAGTCTCAGAGCGACTTGCAAATTCCTTTCCCTTCCCCTCCCCACAACAGACATCCTGTGAGGTAGGTGGGGCTGAGAGAGCTCTTTCGAGAACTGCTCTTTAAAGAACAGCTCTATAGCTTGCCCAAGGTCATCCAGCAGCTTCAAGTGTAGGAGTGGGGAATCAAACCTGGTTCTCCCAGATTAGAGTCCCTGCACTTAACCACTGCAGCAAACTGGCTCTTAAACTGCAGCCAGTCTGAATAGACAATACTGACCTTGATGGGCCAGTGATCTGATTCAGTATAAGGCAGCTCCTTGTTTAAATGTGTTCACTTTGTTTGTATGCAGAAGTTTGAATAGATGTTGTCTGTTGATCATGTCAGAGATAATTTCAAAAATATAGAAAACATTTGGGCGTCAATAGACAAAATCCCCTCTGGGGGCTTAAAAAAATAGGCAAGACATCATAAGATCCCTGACACTAGACAATTCTAAATGAGCATTTTTATGCTCTGTGTTGTTAAATACTGCTAGCTGCAGTGAGACATTGTCAATCAGCTATAGACTTAGCATGGTGGAAAGTAGTCTAGTTGT
Organism: Gekko japonicus; assembly: GCF_001447785.1. Lineage (NCBI taxonomy): Eukaryota > Metazoa > Chordata > Lepidosauria > Squamata > Gekkonidae > Gekko > Gekko japonicus. Next base: position 164,804 of record NW_015166423.1, read on the forward strand.
TAGCTATAGACTTAGCATGGTGGAAAGTAGCCTAGTTGTTGTTGTGACCAAAAACAATTGCCATGTAGATGTTTACTTTTTCCTGAAGAGAAAGGAGAAGGAATCACCATCTTCCTACACTAATCTGTCCTTTGTGTAAAAATAAAAATAGTTGCTGACAAGGCTGAAGATGTGGTAGTTCTTTTCCCTCTTTTTCTCTACAATTCCAGAAAGATACAGAAAGGGTATGGCAGAGGCAGGCCATGCCAACCCACCTTTGTTCATCTCTGCCTTGAAAACACTGTGGGTTTGCCATAAATTAGTTGCAACTTGACAGCAATTTCCACCACTACACAGAAAGTCTTCTGACTTACCACATTCACTGGCCCCCCGACTAGAGCCCTGGTTGTGACCAAAAACAATTGCCATATAGATTTTTACTTTTTCCTGAGTAGAAAGGAGAAGGAATCACTGTCTTCCTACACTAATCTGTCCCTTTGTGGGAAAATAAAAAAGTTAGTTGCTGACAAGGCTGAAGATGTGGTAGTTCTTTTCCCTCTTTTTCTCTACAATTCCAGAAAGATACAGAAAGGGTATGGCAGAGGCAGGCCATGCCAACCCACCTTTGTTCATCTCTGCCTTGAAAACACTGTGGGTTTGCCAGAAATTAGCTGCAACTTGACAGCAATTTCCACCACTACACAGAAAGTCTTCTGACTTACCACATTCACTGGCCTCAAGTATAAGTTTGCTTTCTTCTTCAAGATTCCCTGATTATGCCCTGACATGGATAGCCTAGGCAAGATCTCATCAGATCTCGGAAGCTAAGCAGGGTTGATCCTGGAAAGTATTTGGGTGGGCGACCTCCAAAGAATACCAAAGCTGGGAGGCAGAGCCAGGCTATGAAGCCACTTCTCTTAACATCCTCCAAGCCCCAGTAGGAGTTGCCAGAGGTCACCATGACTCCCAGGCACAGACACACACACGCACACATGCACGCACACACATACATGTAAATACAAAAAATAAAAAAAGATTCCCTAATTATGAGGATAATATGTGACTCAGTCATCAGAAGTATTAAATACTGAAAGCTACAAAGCAAAAGGACCATTCCATGGTAAAGAGACATTCAAGTGCAAAATTATACTTCCTTGACTCAACTGAGTCAGTTACTTTCTTTGAAAAAATTAGGATTTATTACACAAATAATTTTTTTCACTGATAAAATGCATTTGTGGTGTTTTAATTGTTCTCCGTTGTGTTTTAACATTTTTCCATTTCCCTATTAATACATAACTGTAGTTAGTACATTCGCTAGCTTGATGTCTAAAGAGCAATTCTTCTGTCAGAATCAAACACTGAATAAATTGAAATGTGTTACTGTAATAATTGGGTAGCCCTAGTTTCATTCCCATACTGGTAAACTGATAATGGAAATAGTCCATATCCTAGTCTAATAGGAATTTCCTTGAAGCGCTTTGGATTTATGACCTAGTTTTACTTTCCTTTAATATTAATGACGATGTGATTGGGACCAGTCTTCATTTAGATGCCAGTAAAATTAGTAGGTAGACCAAGATGTGCATAAATTATTTACATGCAAACAAATGGATGAATATTGACACAGGGGAATGACTTCTAAATGGGAATGAAAGTGGATTAATGTGCCTACAGAAAGAGATGCTGCCATGTGATACAAAAATATAGATAAGAATTAAAAAGTTAGAACATCAGTGACAACCTCAAAATACTGAATTCTGATATAATGGATAATCAATGGAGTTAAAAATATTACATGCCACTGTCCCAACTACATGTAAACTAATTTCCACCTTTCATTCATTGAAATATGAATAAGCTCTTCATTCGAAAGAAGTGGGAGAAAGTTGATGTCCACTGTCCTATTGCAATTAGGAGAAAACCGAGAATGCTTCCAAGACTCTTCAGTCTCCATTGTTCTGTACCTTGAAAGAATATTGCAACTAAGATTATATTTTCCTTTATGATCAAGAACAGCTGAAGTCCTGGTCTGCAGGGGATCAGTAAGGAACAAAGGGTAAAAGTTGGGAGACTGTGTTGGATGCAAGATCCTAAAGAGATTTCCCCCCTTCTCAACAAAACAATCAAAGTACTTTCCAAAAGATACATGATTTGTATCATCTTCTTACAAGGATTGTCCTGTTCTCAGTTATTGAACAGCACCTATGTATACCTAGAAAATATTTTGTTTAGACAAATTATATTGCAGTCAAACAGTAGACATGATTATGTGTTTTATAGAAATACGTTTTGTTATTTCATTACTGAAAAAATACTTTTAAAAAGGTGTAGCAGCTGTTTTTGATAATAATTATGTTAATGTTTGGATACGGTTTCCCACCACCCACATTCTGATTTCCAGTTTCATTTACTTAATGGCTGTTGTAACTAGCAGGAAAGTTGGGATCTTATTTGCGGGTCTTAATCATAGAAACAAACAGTGATTTTCAAAGTGCACTCTGACATTATACCATTTGCCTTTACTCCAGTAACATCAATAATTGAGATAATTGAAATTGGTAATTGATTTGGTTAGCAGTCTGGATACAAGAGTAATTACAGCAGGCTGAATACTCACACTTCGGTTAATCATGTTAGTGAAATTAGATTCCATTTTATGAGGCTGCTAACTTTATTAAATTGTCTGGTTATGGAGTACTAGTTCCTGGAAAAATTGCTTAGGATGGAATCCGTAGGAATGTTGGAAGAAATGAAAAAAGGAGATCACTCTTAACCTGGCTAGAAGACAAAAAATTTTAAAAAGATTATGGTTGATTCTTTGAAGCCCTTTAAAAAGATCAATAATCTAGAATGGGCTGTGTATTCCAGGCTTGATTAACTCAGAAAAGAAGTGTGAGGATGAAATCAGGGTTGGCTTTAGACAGCCACATTATTCAGGTAATGATTTTGGAATGAGCTCCTGGATGACATCAGGACCCCGTGGGACCTTGTACAGTTCTGCAGGGCCTGTAAAACAGCTTTTCCACCAGGCTTTCGATTAGGGTACCACCACCCAATAGTGCTGCCCTGGCCCCAACATCACCAACATCAGCACCAATTAATAACCAACAGCTTGGCAGGAACCTGGATTATGATGATAGTGACCTTCTGGATGTTGAGAGGACGCCGCCATTGCCTATTAACATCCGTGTTTATTAGTATTAATGATTATATGCTGTGGTTTGATTTTAAACTTTTTGTTTTAACAAGTCTCGCTGTTTTAATTATACACACACACACACACACACACACAAATTTAGCAGTCTGGATACAAGAGTAATTACAGCAGGCTGATATATAGTAAAGGTAAAGGTTTCCCTTCCTCGAAAGCCAGTTGAATCCGACTCTAGGGGGTGGTGCTCATCTCAGTTTCCAAGCTGAAGAGCCAGCGCTGTCCGAAGATGTTTCTGAGGTCATGTGGCTGGCATGACTAAATGCCAAGGCACACGGAACGCTGTGACCTTCCCACCGAAGCAGTACCTATCTATCTACTTGCAATTTCTTGCTTTCGAACTGCTAGGTTGGAAGGAGCTGGAACCAGAGACGGGAGCTCACTCCGTCATGCAGCACTTCGGTCTTGAACTGCTGAACTACCAACCTTCCAGCCTGCAGTGGCGAGGAGGGCGGGATACAAATAAAACAAATACAATAAAATAAATAATAATAATGTTATTAAAGTTGCATCACAGAGTAAGTTGTCATTGCAGAAAGTTGCAGCCATCCACACAAAGCCCCCATACTGTTACTGTTTATATGTTCTCTGTATCTACCGTGGTTTGTTTGTTTATTGGCTCTTTCTTGATTATTCCCTCTCCTCTCTCCCCTATCATTCACAAGTTCTGTATGAGACTGGGATTTCAAAGACGAAGTTGGGCGCCAACAGTGGTGTTGTGGCCATTAAGTTTATCTGGAAAAGTCCAGGTGGGCTGATAACATAGGTGGCCACTAACCCCTGCCGGTGCCACCCCAGCCCTAAGCCAGGGGCAGCCCTGTCCTCATATGAGGTAGGCAGGAGCTGCTGCAAGCTGGCAATCCTCTCCCCATGTGAGGCAGGTGGTAGCTGGCCACTCATGAGCTTCCAGCTTGAGGGCAGAGGATAACACACTGGGCCTAGCCATACCCCTTCATAGAGTGGGGAAGGAGATGCTTGGCCTGGCCAAGGCCTGTAGGGCAAAGGCGGCACCTGGCTGAGCCCTGCAGAGTGAAGGAAGGCTGTTTGGGTGGGCAGGCAAGTAGGCTCTTTCTCTCTGCTTTGGGGTGGGGGCTAAAGGCCTGGGGTAGGCCCGGGGTTAGGGCTTTTTCCCAGGGCCATTTCCCCTTCCCAGTCTACCCCTGGCTGTCATTGCAACATCTGCAAAACTCTGGATTCTTGTGCCAGCCTGAGGTTTCTTAGCATGCTGAGCTGTGGTGCTAGAATTCCTTGTCATCTCCTTTGAATTAACGTATTTATCCTTTGGGGCCAGCCTGAGGGTAATAGGGATTGATATGATTGATACTGGTGTCAATATAACTGATTTGACAGTTTCCACTGATTTCCCCTTCCTAATGCAGACTTCCCCTTCATGTCATTCCTCAGGGTCTCCCATCCTGCAGGAGCAGCATTTCATGGACATCAGTGAGCTGTGTGGGAAAGAGGAGGCAGGAAAGCTGCATTCTACCACTGGAAAATTTAGACTGTCACTAGATCCCAACCCAGTATCTGCTATTTACAAATGAAACACGTGTGGGAGGATTCGTTCATAAATTTCATTGTGTGCCATCTAATTTGATCCTCAATTACAACTGAAATGTTTAAAGAATCAGCTCTATAGCTTGTGACAGTAATCCCCCCCACACAGTATATTTATCTGCTGCCATATTTCTAACTTTTATAAAGAAGTTACGATCTTATTTTTCAAAGATTTGGCTGAGTGGGAAATACATTTAGCGTACACATTGCAGAAGCCAATTAGGATGATTTCTCAGGTGCATCTATTGTGTGAAGACACAACTCATCTTTTGTAGAAATGCCACTAAATTGCAAATCAAGCTTTAAAACTCACTTTTCTTATTGTGTTCAATTATGGCTCTTGCATAACCTTGCTACAACACCAAATTGATGTTTTGTTCAAATTTGGTTTAGTTTATTTAGTTCAGATTTGGTTCTGAAAAAGGTTTATTATTTCTGTTTTGTTAAAGAGACATCATGTAGAGAAGTAGAAATTTATTCATTTGGAATATTTTTATGCTTCCTATTCAGAGTTCTGCTTGATGTGGCTTACAGTGAAAAACCACAGGCCATAAAAACACAAGCCATTAGACATAAGCAACATAAAAACTGTCCATAAGGCAGAACATTAAAAAGCTGATAACATAAAATGCCTGGGTAAAAATTATGTTTCAACCTCGCATCTATAAGAAAGTAAAGCAGGTGCCAGGCAAGCCTCAGGGGTGAGGGCGTTCCAAAGGTTAGATGCCACCACAGAAAATAACCTGTCTCTAGTTGCCACGTGCCCTATCTCTGAAGAGCACAGAGGGCAGGGCTTGAGAGTCACAGCTTAATTGGCAGGCTGGATAGGATGGGAGAAGATGGTCCTTCAGGTACCCTGGCCCCAAGCCATTTAGGACTTTCAAAGGAAGAACCAGCACTCTGAATTGGGTCCAGAAGCAGATGGGTAGCCAGTGCAGATCTTTCAGGGCAGGGTTGATATAATCCCTGTAATGGACTCCTGACAATAGCCTGACCACCATGTTTTGGTCCAGTTGAAGTTTAAGAACCATTTTCAAAGGCAGCCCCATGAACAGCACATTACAGTAATCTACTTGGATGTGATCAGAGCATGGATCACTGTGGCCAGATTGTGCTTTTTGAGGAATGGCCAAAGCCGGTGAACCACAGCTGATAAAAGGCACCAAGTATCGTGGAGGAGACCTGAGCCTCCAATCATAGGCCTCCAAGCTATGATCCTGCTCCTTCAGGGGGAGTGCAACCCCCTCAAGAATAGGCTGGCTCCATAATCCCTGAGCAGCTTCTACACTGATCAACAGTATTGTCTGGATTGAGCTTTAGTTTATTGGCCCTAATGTAGCCGGTAACCTTTTCCAAGCATCCCTTCAGGGCTTCCCACCTGCCTTAGTTGTTAGGGAGAAATAGAGCTGGGTGTCATCTGCATATTGGTGGCACCTCGCTCCAAAGCTGTGGATGACCTCTCCCAGCAGTTTCATGTAGATATTAAATAGCTTGGGGGATAAAATGGAACCCTGTGGAACCTCATAACAGAGATGCCATGGGATGGACCATTTTAATTGTCCCTCCACTTTTGCATAAATTTCAAGTGTCCATGAGGCTAATCTCACCAGATAATGGTCCACGGTAAGGGTGGAGTGGAAAATACCCTGTTATCAAACCATATACCTTATCCACCAAATCAAGTGTATGACCTGCTGTATGTGTAGGTACCAGAATGTTCTGGGACAGTCCATGGTTGTCATGGCAACCATGGAGTCCTGAGCTGTTCCTGTTAAGGCAGCCTCAGCATGACCATTGAAGTTCCCAAGGTCAGAAAATCTCAGTGTCCTCAGCAGGGCTAGTCTGGCATGGGAGTGAAGAGGGTAATTTCATTGATGGCTTCAGAGAGACAGGCATTCCAGTCCTCTACCAGTGTATCGAGTGAGTCGCCAGGGGGCATCGGATCCCACAGAGCATTCTGGAAACCAATTGGATCCATCAGTCTCTGCGGGCAAGCATAAATCCTCTCTTCACCTATGCAGGGAGGGGCTGGGACACTCAGATTAGCCTTCAGAACAAAGTGGTCTGACCATGGCACTGCTTCTATGGTATCCAGATCCACATTTATCTCCATTCCAACGATCAAATCTAGCGTGTGACCCACTTGATGCATGGGAGCTGATACAATTTGAGAGAGTCCCAGCACTGTCATGGAATGCACTATGTCCATAGCCTGTAAGTAGACGGCCTCGTCAGCATGGACATTGAAGACCCCTGGAACTAAAAGTTTTGGGAACTCCAACCCACCAGCCCACTTCAGCCTCCAACAGGCTCAACAAGGTATCCATAGTGGCACCTCTCAATCCTCAAAGGGATATCAGGCACATGATAAAATACACACACACAGCCAGCAGCAGCTGCTGCTGCTGCTGGAGGATTCAAGATGCTAAAAATCTGTCTGGGAGGCTTGGCAGTGCCACCCACCAGATGAACACAATCACTCTTGGGCACTTTGTAGTCTGCTCTCAGTCCTCTCATCTGTAACTATCATTCTTATGCTGATATATCCAAGAAGGAGCATATGGAGCAGAGCTCCATCGGTGGCTATTAGCCACAAGGTATAGATAGGGACTCTGGGGCACATGATGCTCTGTATTCTTGGTGCTGGGGGCAACAGTGGAGGGCTTCTAGTGTCCTGGCCCCACTGCTGGACCTCCTGATGGCACCTGGTATTTTTGGACACAGTGTTACAGAATGTAGGACTGGATGGGCCATTGGCCTGATCCAACATTGGCTTCTCTTATGTTCTTATGTTCTTAAGGGGAGAACAGGAATTGCTGAGCTACAATACCAGTGAGGATACCTTGTGCCCTTGCCATCACAGTGATGTTCCTGCCACTATAGTCCTATGCACCCCAGAGCCCAAAGGTCTAGAGCCCTTTGTCTCTTGCACTTTGGCTTGGCGAGTTGGCTTGTTTAAAAAGGCACTACCTGTTAACAGAGGGAGGCAGTAACTCCCAGGAGATTTTCTAGCTGGCCCAGGTGTTCTTTCTTGCAGCTGTCCCATTGTACTCCTCATAACCTATTCCACTTCTTAAAACAGTGGTCTTCAATCCATGGATTGGACTGTCAGCTATGTCACAGAGCTACACCTGTTGAGTCATGAGCCCCTGATAAGCCACCATACTTTTTGCTGCTTTGGGAATGACAAAACAACCCTTTGATCCTAGTTAGGCTGAAAATTGGTGATTGCAGTGGAATGCAACAAAACCAACTTGCTGTCATCTTTGCAGGGTACTATATTTGAGCTATTTATCCACCCAAGGTTTAGCACAGGTTCTCAACAAAATTCTAACTAGCCCCTGCGCCAGCTAGGGATGTTGAGTATGTTTCAGTAAACATGTTCAGCAGGCATACACAACAAGCATATGCAACATATATATACCATATGCAACAACCACAGTAACTTATGAACTGAACCTCAAATCTCATTAGTTAACTACCACCTGACTTGGACATCATAATAAACTGCTTTGCGACTGTGTAGTAGCTGTAGTTGTACTCCTATCCAACAGATAATTTGAGGCTCCAGAATGAAATGGAAGGTAGATAATCAAGAATTTTTAAGACACAGGGCTGGAAATTTTATTTATATATTTATTTCAGTTATACTCTGCTTTTCTCACCAGTGGATACCCAAAGTACCTTACAATATTTTCCCCGTCTTCTGTTTTAACCTTAAAACAACCTTGTGAGATGGGTTAGGCTGAGAGTGTGTGATTGACCCATAGTCATCAAGCAAGTTTCTAAGCTAGAGTGAAGATTTGTATCTGGGCCTCCAAGACCCTAGTCTGACACTTCAACTACTACACCCCTCTAGCTCTGTAATGAGGTTGCAAATGAGGTTGAAATGAGAAAAACCCAATGGCACTGGTAAGGAAACCATATAAATAAGCTTAACATAAAAAGAACTAAAAAGAATCAGACTTGAAATATAGCTACCATCATTAAAATTATCTTGTTCATTGAAGAGACATTTATTTATACTGAACTTGGTATGGTACTGAAAATTTTTCATCAACTACAGTTGGTGTTCTTGAAATATGACGAAGGTGGACCACAACTTGTGCATATTTAAAGTTACACCATCCTACATTTTGCAATTATCATTCCAAGAGGAAGGCCATATCACATATAGAAACTGTAATATGTTTAGTCAGTGCCTAAACTGATTTGAGAAGAGCTGACATTTGAATTTTCAGATGATTGTTTAAATTTACTGTCATTTTCTTTTTTTCTAATTGCTGTGTATGGGATAAGATAAGGTGAAATGAGCTCTCTGAAAGTAATAGTGATCTTTATCCTACATTCTGGTTCTGCCAGAAGATGAAGGCTAATTTAAAAATAAGCAATATTTGGAAATTGGGTACAGAGCTCATGGTTATTTCAGGATATGAAGAGGATAATAGAAGAAATTCTTAGTATAAAGTATACAGCATCTTCCTTCTTGATATTAGCAAGATGAATATACAAGCAAGGACTTGCGAGAAACTTGTGGGATCAACCATCCCATTCACCCACTCTTCATTTTCTCCCCTCTACCTAGGGATCCCAGCCTCCAGGTGGGGCCTGGGGATCTCCCGCTTTTATAACTGATCTCCAGCTGACAGAGATCTGCTCCCCTGGAGAAAATGGCTGCTCTGAAAGGTGGACTCTATGGCATGTTACCATGCTGAGGCCCCTCCCCTCCCCTTCCCAAACCCCACCCCCTCCTGGATCCACCCCCAAAGTCTCCAGGTATTTTCCAGCCCAGACCTGGCAACCCTACACCCCCAGAATTACAGCTCGTCTTAGGGTTGCCAAATCGGGCCGGGGGGCGGGGAACCCCCCGCTTCCGCGGCCCGATTTCCGCCGCAGGGGAATTCCGGCCTGGGGGGAACCTCGCCCCCCAAGCTGCGTCATGGTTTTCCCCTCCGACGAGCTCAGCCACGCCCCCAACGTCAGCACGTCACCCGTCACTTCCGGCGACGTGCTGCCGGTGCGCGCGCGCACGTCCGGCCGACTCCCGGACCGCGGCGACGCTCCTCCGCCGCGGGGGGAAGAAGATTTGGCAACCCTAGAATATGAGCAGAAGTATTCCTTCTAGGAGAATACCAGTGGGTATCTTCAGGATTTCTGGTTTGGGGAATAACTGGTTGTGTGACTGGAAATACAGTTTTAAACTGCTACAGTGCCTGCAAATGAACTGTGGAGTAGGAGAAGGGTTAACACTTTTTTGCACTGTGTTCATGCATTTTAAGATATATAAACATCTAACTAAAATGTTTTCAAGAGCTTCAGACTGTGAACTGAAAATCTTGTATCTTTGTAGAAAAGGATCACTAGAGGTCTGTGGGTTGTTCAGTTTGAAAGCCAATGTGGTTACTTAAGAAAGACTAAAGAGCCAACACAATAAAACAGCTTCTTTGTTCTAGTCAGATGGCTTTTGTGTCGTTCAGCCTTGGGGATTTCTCAATGTAGGTAACATATTTAGGTAAACTTTCCCTTCCTTCAGCAGCCAGTGTAGGGGCAGACAGGAACATTGATTGTATCCAGCAAACAATCAGCAGAGCAAAGCTTGTGGAACAGGACTCTCCCACTTCCCTCTTCAAACCTCAGTCCCCCAATGCTGCTTCTGGAGATTGGTGTACCCACAAGAACAGCATGCAACAGGAACTGCGGGTATGCAGCGGAAGGAGGAATGAGTAGAACCTAGCCCCTTTCCCCATTGTGAGATGTGCCCTTCCATGGGTAGAAAAGCATGGTTCAGTACAACCCATAGTGAGCATGGACAATTTATGTAAATTATGGTTGGGTTTACACTTCCTCTTATTTTCCATTCACCTGGGCTGCTTGAGGTGCCTGGGTAGAGGAAGCAGCCAGATTTTGCAAGCTAATCATAGTTGCAAACTGATGGTAGTTGTACAATTAGTAATGGTAGTTGTAAAATTAGTTATATGTAAGGGTTTCTTGCAACAAATATGTAAAGTGTTGCTGCTATACATAGTATTTGAGTACATGTTCACAGGTGTGAAAACCTGTGACTATTGAAGCCACAGCAGGTCATTCCCAAATGGGTCCCAATAGTAACGGGAAAGAGATAGAAATGAGGTGGTGCAGATAAGAACAGGAAGAGGTAGGTAGAGTCTCCAGAAAGGGCTTCAATAGCTCATTGGGTTTGTATTTTGATATTTCATAACTGTACTATTTTCAGTTTCCTCCAGTGTGTGTATTTATTTTATAATGTTAATAAATATAATGGGACAGGCTGTCTGTGTCAGCTCTATCTGCCTGCCACTTGGAGGCAAAATCAAATGGGAGTTTATAAGCAGTGAAACTATTTTTGCCTATTAATGTCCATTAGTGTGAGCTGAGAAGCAAATAGAAGTAATATTAGTTTGTCATCTCATCCATACTGACTACAACAGCTCAAATAAACAGAGACAGGAAAACAGAGTTCCTTAAAGAAAATACTAAAAACAGCATCCTCCACTTATTTTACTGACCTATGGGGAAAATCCATGTCTTTTATGTGTAGCTTTTATGTGGGAGAGATATCAGCAGTTATTACAATGTTTAATAGAGCCCAGCACATTTATTTACAAATAGAAATTTAGCATTGTGAGTATATCTTTTTCTGTAATATATTTGAATTCTAAGGCTATATGAGTCCCCTCCTCATCTAGTTCCACTGTGAACTTTACTTGCAAATGTTCTTCTGTCAAACTGTTATATTGTCTTTGAGTCCCATGATATCTCTTATTTGGGCCCAAATGCTGAGTTGTCAGGGCAGTTTGTTTATCTTTTCTATATGCTAATCTCATTTTGAAGAGGAATTTTCAGTTTCCCAGAAATATTTAACGTAGCTAGCAGAAAGATCTCATAGTTATACTTTTATAGTGGTCAACAACATACATTCATATATTTTTAAAAAAAGATGGCACAATTATGCCCTAAAATTAAAAGTAATGTACAATGTAATAGCATTCCACATGCAATAGAAATAAGAACTGCCTATTAGTGTTTCCTTTTTGTCAGCTGTCATACATTTCATGATTAACTTGACAGAAGCAAGGGGCTAGGAGGAATTGCAAGAGGATGAGAATAAACAAGTAGGCAATATCCACCCTTGATTCCCTCCAGTGTTTGTGTGTGTTTGGTGGGGTAGTACAGGGGAGGATAAAAACATGCACACTTTCACACATGTTCAGATCTCCCTACCTAGGATTTATTAAGCTTTCAGGGGCTGGATCAGAATAATTTCCCCATCTCCTTCTGGTTACATCCCTTTAACTGACTCACCTGCATTCAGCACACTATGCCTTCTAGAGCATGTCCATTCCTAATGAAGCTTCACTTTATTATTATTTTTTTCTTTACAATTTACAAACTAGAGACAATATTAAAAACATGTAGAAATTCCTGCCTTGTATGCAGGTGTCTTGTTCAGGATGCTTTCCTGATAGGCATGAGCTATCATTTTGATTATTAGGTAAAGTAGCATGCAGCATCTTATGTAGTACTGTCTTCTTGACTTTCCAATCTTACTTGAAGACAATTCCATTAAAATGTCTAGGATTAATGATAAATTCAATATTAAATTTATGAATTGTGCATTTATTAGATGAGTTCTGATAGCTTTACAATATAAACATTAGACTGTAGTTCCAAGCACTATAACTCCTTTACTAATATCTTGAGTGCCCCTCTTCCCTCAACTGAAATGAATTAAAAAGTAATTATCTTGTTACACTAAGGTAAAATTATTTTCCACTAATAAAATGTTTTAAAAGTGGATTCAGGCAAATATGACTCCTCCCCTGTTGTTGGAAATTGGTCACTAACACAAGGTTCCCCCCATTCAATCCCAAAGTAAAATTCCACTTGATTTTAGGGTATCCAAAAGACAGATGTAACATATGTTTTAAAGATGTGAATTATTTGAGCTTTGAGAGGATTTCATTTCCCCCCAAATACAATATAACAGATGTTTAACAACTCACAAATTCTAATAGTGCTGTTTGATTGAGGTGAGCAGGAAAATGTAAAATCTGGTAAGCAGTAGCACATGATGAGAGTTTATAGTAGTCCTGTAAGTGTATCTCCACTTGACAGGCCATTTATCATACCTGCTACCTGAAACAGAATGCTATTTGCAAGGACAGCTTAATCATCCAAAATAGGCCACAGATATTTTGTTCATGATACATCTGGGCTCTTCCAGGCTCATATTTTTCAGGGGGGAAAACTCAGCTGGACTAAGAAACTGTTGAAAACAGACTGGTATATTACCATCTAGAACTTGCTCCTTCACAAAGAATTTGTGTCCAGTGCCTTCTGTCGCTTCCTTTAGAATTAAGTTTAACATTTCTCATTTAGTCTAAGTTCCCAATATGCTTCTTGTCTGTCCTTTACTATTTATGGGTCTGAAGAAGGACTTAAGAGAAGGAGGAATGCTTTTGAAATAACTTTATGCCGAACAAGTTCTCAAACTACCAGTTCCCTAAAACTATTAAATATAAGAGGGAAATAGCCAAATTACAAATTCTTTCTCTACTCAGGCTGCAGCTAAAGTAGTCTGAGTGTAACAGCCATCTGTTTTAGGTCTGAAAAAATTGAATAAATGTTCTTGGAAGCATCTGTTCTGACCATGATAAGGTACTGATAGAAGAAAGCAAAGTGAACTACCTCTGTATCAGAAGAGAAGGCTGCCCTAGCTTTTAATTTAGTGACCCAGAAAATTCTCTGTTGTGTTGGTGTGACCCAAGGGTATATGCATTAAAATTAATCTGTGGCAGACAGTGTGTATTAGCATGATATTTGATGCCCTGCCATATTGGGTTTATGGCCTACATTTTTCATGCTGACTTTGATCCTTTTTTGGGAGGGCAGAGTTCAGTGCTAGGAATAACATCCTGTGAGGAAAATGGAAATTTTTGGCATAAATTGTTCAAACACAGAAATTCTGTTTGTTTTTTTCCATTGCTGTGAGAGTGAAATTTCTTCAAATACAGTGAAGGCATCACTTCATTTCTGAAGAGTTTTTCCTCCAAGAAATATATGAATTAAAAAACTGGGCCTTTCTGAAAATAATAAGGAATTAATCAAAACTGTCTTCAGTTTTGCCTTGATACACCTTGAGGACATCACACTACCAAGGCCCTGAAGATGGGAAACTAATCTGAATTGTGGAATAACTTTCTTGTAGAAAGATCACAGATGGGTTGAAACATTACTAGAATGGGCATGTAAAAGAAATGCCATGTGGGATCAGACTAATGGTCCATCTAGTTCAGCATCCTGTATCCCACAGTGACCAGCCAGATGACTCCAGAAGGTTTGATCTTCCTTTAAAGCCAACTAAACTACTATTCATCACAACATCATGTAACAGTGAATCATCCAAATTAATTAATCATAAAGTAATTTCTTCCTTTTGTCTGACTTTAATCCCTGCCCATCAATTTCATTGGCTGTCTACAAGTTCTAGTATTATAGAAGAGGGAGCAGCAGCTTTCTTTATCAGTTTTCTGAACATCATGCATATTTTTTATAAACTTCTGTCATGACCTATTTTAGTCATCTGGTCACTGAGCTAAAAATCACAAATTCCTTAGTTTTTATCATATAGATAATTCTCCATTCCTTTTATCATACTCTTTGCCCTTTTCTGCACTTTTATTCAGTGCTTCAGTATCATTTTTGAGGAACAATGTACACATGTACAACAGAGGTTTACACAGGAAACAAATGTGTAATTTCTAGCTATTTTGAAGCCATGGGGGCATGTATTTATTTATTTATTATTCAAATGTATACCCCGCCCTCCCCGTCAAAGCAGGCTCAGAGTATTTCAGGGCACGACCACATGCACAATTAGCCTCGCCATAGGCACAAATGCCAGGCAGATTTAAAGGGCACGATCAGACACGAAGATCTGGGAAGCGCCCCGCACCGGTTGGGAACCCGTTTTGCTCCGCCACAGGAGTGGAGTAAAAAGACACCGGGGAAAGTCCGATAGCAAATGGGTTGCGATGGGCCACGGACAGAGTTTCCCATGTCTAATCGCTCCAGTGTGCTCTCATGGCATCGGGATGGTCTGATCAGGCCATCCTGATTCCGTGCTATTGTTTCCCCCCCCTTCTCAGTATGCGCATTATCGTAAACTCCATAGGGAGCCCTCAGTGCGGAGATGTGATTCATCAATTCCTTGTTTAAGTGCACTGAAAACAAACAGCAAAAAAAAAATGCCCGACTCACTACTGAAGAAACAAACAGCAAAAAAAAAAAGCCCGACTGAACTACTGACCTTCCACAGCCTGCAGTTGCGTCTGATCACGCAGTGGCAGGCAGTGCCCGCAGCTTCCAAGGACTGTGTGATCGTGCAACTGCAGGTCAAATTCCTCCAGAGGAAATAGCCTCGTTCCCACCACCACCACTTTATCTCATGTGTGGGACCGACCCCTCAGAGTTTATTTGATTTTCAGGAAAAATGGAAATACATGCAATACCTACTTAAAAAAAATCAAACCAAAACATATTTTACTGTTTAAAAACATAAAATGCATCATTCTTAATTTGTTAGAATATATAGTTGGATC
>NW_015166423.1:180186-181008 GCF_001447785.1 Gekko japonicus
TTCCTGCTGTTTGAAAAGGAGGGGTTCCATTTAAACATTTAAAAGGGGGGGCTATGTTGAGTCTTGCATGTACAAAAGTTACACAGCAGAAGGAACAAGATGGATTGGATAAGTGTAAAAACTGGCTGGATCCAACTCATAAAATTTTACTTTTTGGCATGTTACATGGCAGAAGGAACAAGAGGGATTGGTAGGTGAAAAAACTGGCTGGATCCAATTCGTAAAATTTTACGTTTTGGCATATTCATGAAATTTTAAAATATAAGTTCCTTACAATACAATCCTAATCATGTATATTTAGAAGTAAATCCCATTGAGTTCCATGGGCTCACCATTCAGTAAGCCTAAAAGCAAAACTGTGAATATGCTCAGTACTAGAGAAACAGAGAATGCTGCAAACTGCAGCAATTGTGTACTGCTTAAGCACATGTATCTTAGTTTTTATCATCTTATGAATGAAAAATGAAATAGAAAACACAAATTTTGTAGAGAATAAAATAATACAATTCTGGATAGAAACAGTCTCTTATAATTGCAACAGGACTACCAGCATTTTATAGTATTGTGCTAAAGTATATAACTTTGAACTCTCCAAGAGTACATTATTGTGAAACAGTGCATTGGAAGCAATATAAGTCACATTTAAAGGTAAATGTAAAGGTAAAGGTTCCCTTGCTCGAAAGCCAGTCAAATCCGACTCTAGGGTTGTGGTGCTCATCTCCGTTTCAAAGCCGAAGAGCCAGCACTGTCCAAAGACATTTCCGTGGTCATGTGGCCGGCATGACTAAACACCAAGGCGCACGGAACGCTGTTACCTTCCCA
>NW_015166423.1:181233-186743 GCF_001447785.1 Gekko japonicus
CCTATCTATCTGTCGCTCGCCTCAAGCCATGCGCTCGTTGGTGCTTCCTTCTGGCTGCTCTCCTCTTCTCTGCACGACGTACGTTGTGTTTTTTTTACTTAAACAGACGTTTGCGCATGCTCCGTTGGGCGCTTGTGCGCAATCGTGGGGACTTGGAAAAAACACACCTTGTAGCTAGGGGACATGGGCGGGCGCCGGAACAACCTCCGGAAACGCGATCATACGCCCGCCCTTGCCCCGCGGTTTCCAGAAACTAGTACCTCCAAGGTACTAGTTTTTTACTCCGCGTTTTCGGCATTTAGCCACGGGTTACCGACGGGAGCTCTACACTTGCCAGATGTTGCCCTGTGATCGTGCCAGGAAACTCCGCCTCTCTTCCGTCTCTGAAGCGTGGCTTATGCTCCGTGTGACCGCAGCCACAGAAGGTTTATTTGTCTTATTATTTTAGGGGGCATGAAAGAATGGCATGTTTAGAGAAGCAAAACAAAGGGCGCAATCACACACAATTAGCCGCGAATGCCAGGCAGATTTAAAGGGCGCGATCAATCGTGAACATCTGGGAAGCGCCCCACACCCATCGGCAACCCATTTTGCTCCATCGCAGAAGTGGAGTAAAAAGACACCAGGGAAAGTCCGATAGCAAATGGGTTGCTATGGGCCACAGACAGAGTTTCCCGTGTCTGATCACTCCAACGCGCTCTCATGGTGTTGGGATGGTCTGATCAGACCATCCTAATTCCATGCTGTTGTTTTTCTCCCCTTCTCAGTATGCGCATCATCGCACACTCCATAGGCAGCCCTCAGTTTTGTGATGTGATTCATCAATTCCCCGTTTAAGCGCATTGGGAACAAACGGCACCCCCCCCCGACTCACCTGCGGTTGTGTTTGTTCACACAGCAGTGGGCTGTCCTGGGAGCATCAAAGGACTGTGTGATTGCGCAACTGTGGGTCAGATTCCTCCGGAGGAAATAGCCTCGCTTCCCCCCCATGTTATCTCATGCGTGTGACCGCCACCAAAAAAATCAGGTATATAGAAGTTTAAAAATATACAATAGCTTCCGTGACCTAACAAGATATTAAATGCTGAAAGACAACATGAAATTATTCAGTTTATGAAAAATTCATATTGCAAAAATATATATTTTTTCTTCTCTATCTTAGATGGATGGAGAGACACATACAGTAATTCAGTGCAGTTTAGAAACACAAAAATATAACACAAACGTAGAACCTGTTTCCCTATTAATACAAGTAGTACTTGGATGACTGATCCCTTTGGGGTAGGATTAATCACAGGCTTTTGTTTCAAGTGCTCTAGTTAACACAGAGATGAAACACAGGGCAGGAACCTGGAAGGAAAGTGGATAAATGGATGCCAATTCACAAGTTTAAGTATATTTTCAGGGCTTTTGATGTTGTTGTCAATCAAGATAATGAGAGTAGAATAAAAGAATCTGGATTTTTAAAAAACTTTTTGACTTTATACAGCTCTGGCAGACCAAGAAGAATACTTCTACATTCAAGGTGGTAAAAACATTAGCATACAATTCAGAAGTACACTGTCTCTATCAAAGAACACATTTTTTTCCTATCCTAACTGTTCCCGGCCTGCAAAATTGATTTCTGAATGAAGCCCACAGTACTGAATAATGGGTGTCATCATAACAAGTCACACATTTTGACTTCAAAAACTCTACTTAAGCTCTTATTTTTACTCATTTCAGCAGAGCCCACCAGGACACCCAGTGCTGCTTCCCAGTCACATGAGGCTTGTCTTAATAAGTTATCCCTGATGAAGTTGTTTTAATCATCACTGCTGCAAATGTAAATTTTCAGCACCCAAAGCTTATCAATGGGGATCGCCTCATTTGAAGGCTGAGGGTTTAATAATTTACAGCAGTAAGTGAGCAGACCATAGAGAATACTGGGAAGCTGGGATGATAACATCAAACTGTATAATGAACAGTACAATCATTCCAAGAACAACAGAAAAACAGGTAAGAGTGGAGCTTATCTCTGTCTTCAGGGAAAAATTATGAAACGAAGTATAGATGCTCTTATGCTCTTTCCTTGAAAGGGGTGGGAGAAAGCAGTAATGTAACCTGAATAATTTAGAAAAGAAAAATGAGACTTACCTTCCTGAATAAACTTTCTCAAGCCAGGAAAATACAGTAATGATTACAAGAAGATGCCAGAGAATTAAAATGGTGTGGTTTTTTACTTCTGAAAAAAAGACAAGATTGGGTAAGTTTGTGTTGTTTCTTTCATTTTAACTATACCATTTTGTAGATAGAATACAAAAAATAATCCTGATAGGTGAACAGTTTTCATCTCCAGCCAGACATGATTCTCTCCTTAGTTTTATCACTGTTCATAAATTCACCCCCTCTGAACATTTAGGCTGATCCTAGGGATGTGTATTCAGAGGACGGCGGAAGACAGAAGGGCCTGGCGGGAGCTGGTCCATGGGGTCGCGAAGAGTCGGACGCGACTGTGCGACTGAACAACAACAACAAGGGATGTGTAAGGAAGAGACTGACTTGTGTGTAAAATAGCAACACTGTAGAACTGAATGACGGCAGGAGGGGGAGGATCGACCTTGCAAGTCATTGCAGGAACTGCTCAGTTCTCAGCTTTGCAAGAGCTGCAGAATTGAGATATCTTAATTAACAGCTGGACTGGATAGAGGGAGGGGCAGCGTTTTAATAGGTCCTTCCTATTAAGAGCCAGTTTGGTGTAGTGGTTAAGTGTGCGGACTCTAATCTGGGAGAACCAGGTTTGATTCCCCACTCCTCCACTTGCACCTGCTGATGTGACCTTGGGTCAGTCACAAGCTCTGGCACAGCTGTTCCTGAAAGAGCAATTTGTGTCAGAGTTCTCTCAGCCCCACCCACCTCACAGGGTGTCTGTTGTGGGGAGGGGAAGGGAAAGGAGTTTGTAAGCCACTCTGAGACTCCTTTGGGTAGTGAAGGGCGGGGTATAAATCCAATCTCTTCTTCTTCCGAAGATAAAAGCCAAAAGGTGGGTGGGCAGCGCATGTCTTTTGGGAAGGATTTTTCCTACCTTTTGGAGTTTCTGTAAGTCTCAGCTGATTTTAATCACTATTTGTATTTTGGCAATCACTGAAGGACATTGAATTTCTCTTTGTTCCTCTAATTATTGTTAATTAAGGTTGCCTTTTCTGTTTTCTGATAATAAAAGTACTTTTGCCTGATTTGCTGGAGTCTAGAGCCTGAAGCTGGGTGTTCTTGCAAAGGACCCAAAGCCTGCATCATACATGGTAGCATGGTGGGCTGGGCTCTAAGTTTAAAGTTCAAACAGGCAATAAGGCTACCAAGGAGGACTGCTGATCCATGGATTATTCGGAGGGGACATTATGTAACATGGATCTAGTTCTAGCCTCAGCAGGATTAGAAGGATCCTTTCACCAGGAAGAGCCCTTTCGAAGATACTCCTCTGAGAAGGTATTTGATATGAGGTTAATCCTAGAGGAGTATGATGACAATGAAGCTGCCTTGAGGAGGAGGGTGTCACAACTGAAAACAGATGTGAAAGCTTGGCAAACAGAAGTACAGAATGATAAGGGAGATGAATATGATGCAGCAGCATTTAATAGGGAATCAAGGAGACAGATGGACAAAGTTAAAGTTTCCTGAGTTAAGACCTGGAGATGATGTCACAACCTTTTTTGCTTTATTTGAAGCCTCTGCACAGGATTACCACTTGCCAGACACTGAATATATGGCAGCGCTGCGCAGGTGCTTGCATGGGGAGGTTGCAGAGTTACTTGCTCAGCTTGCCCCCCAGCAAGCAAGGGACTATTCATATTTTAAGCAGCTACCTCTGCGGCAGTTTAGACTTTCAACAGAGCAACTTTGGCAAATTTTTCGTCAGGCAGCTCCTAAGCCAAAGGAATCTTACAGTTTGTTTGTCAGCAAGGTACAGAGAATGTGTCTTTGTTGGACTGAATTGGCGCAAGCGCAGACATTTTATGACCTATTAGAATTGATAGTCCAAGAGCACATTTATCAAGCCATTCCAGTGGAGCGTGCGGCATTAGCGCATGTTCAGAGGCCTGCCACTACCCAGCAGCTGGCAATAGTCTTGTATGAAATAGCTGCAGCAGGCTATTCAGCTTCGAAGTGGCAGAGATGGAAAGGTGCCAGGAGGAAAACTTATGCCTCCTTCTGTGCAGTACAGACAAGAACAACAAACTGATTTTAGAGCAGTTCCCAGGCAGCAAGCTCAGTTTGTAGCCAACATCCCAGTTAGGGATGGGAGGGGGTTAGGAAATTTAAGTCCAGCCCAGGTGATCTGTCACTATTGCAGGAAACAAGGACACATTAAAGCTCAATGACCTAAATTGGTGGCTAGGGGTGACAGACATCAACCCAAAGTGCAAGTGGTCTCAAGTTGGTCCCAAGCCCAGCTAAATGCTGGGGTGGAACAGCAGCCTGAAGATTGGAAAATGGACATTCAAGATCAATTAGCAGCTGGTGATACAAGTGAAAGAGTGCAGGCGGATGGGGGGGTAAGTTAGATTCCTGGGACTCAAGAGGGTTGATTGAAAAAACGGGTAAGAAATGAACAGAAGCAGGGAAGCCCCCAATGCCATAATCAATGACCGAGGGAATGTTCAGAGATGAATTGCATTGAGTTAGCTACCTTGCCAAAGAAATCTATTTCCTACACTGGTGTGCTTAAAAAAGGGCCATGCAAGTGAGTTTGCAAGACTGCATTGACCTTCAGGCGGTGTGGGATAGTGGGGCAGACATATCAAGCGTATCCGAGGATATTTTTCATGGGCTAGGGCTCCGGGCAGAGGGAAAAATAGAAATACAATCTTAAGAACATAAGAGACACCAATGTTGGATCAGGCCAAAGGCCCATCTAGTCCAACACTCTGTCACACAGTGGCCAAAAATACCAGGTGCCATCAGGAGGTCCACCAGTGGGACCAGGACATTAGAAGCCCTCCCACTGTTGACCCCCCCAAGCACCAAGAAGACAGAGCATCACTTGCCCCAGAGCCCCTATCTATACCTTGTGGCTAATAGCCACTGATGGACCTCTGCTCCATATGCTTATCTAATTCCCTTTTGAAGCCGTCCATGCTTGTAGCCGCCACCACTTCCTGTGGCAGTGAATTCCAAGTGTTAATCACTCTTTGGGTGAAGAAGTACTTCCTTTTATCCGTTCTAACCCGACCGCTCAGCAATTTCATGGAGTGCCCATGAGTTCTTGTATTGTGAGAAAGGGAGAAAAGTACCTTTTTCTCTACCTGTTCTTTTCCATGCATAATCTTGTAAACCTTAATCATGTCACCCCTCAGTTGTCATTTCTCCAAGCTAAAGAGCCCTAAGCTCCTTAACCTTTCCTCATAGGGAAAGTGTTCCAACCCTTTTATCATTCGAGTTGCCCTTTTCTGCACTTTTCCCAAAGCTATAATATCCTTTTTAAGGTGTGGTGACCAGAACTGCACACAGTATTCCAAATGAGGTCTCACCAT
>NW_015166423.1:187377-205272 GCF_001447785.1 Gekko japonicus
TTTTTGAGCTTACTTAGGAGCCTTTGATGAGGAACTTTATCACAAGCTTTCTGGAAGTTAAGGTAAACAATATCTATTGGATCCCCCTTGTCCACATGTTTGTTCACCCCCTCAAAGTGAGACAAGATCTTCCCTTACAGAACCAATGCTGAGTCTGCCTCAATAGGTTTTGTTCATCTACGTGCCTACTCATTCTTTCCTTAATAACGGTTTCCACCAATTTACTCAGTATCGACGTCAGACTGACTGGCCTGTAATTTCCCAGATCTCCTCTGGAACCCTTTTTAAAGATGGGAGTGACATTAGCTACCTTCCAGTCCTCAGGAATGGAGGCAGATTTTAAGGAAAGATTACATATTTTTGTCAGGAGATCCACAAGTTCACATTTGAGTTCTTTCAGAACTCTCGGATGTATGCCATCTGGGCCTGGTGATTTATCAGTTTTTAAGTTGTCTATCAGTTTAAGGACCTCCTCTCTCGTCACCTCAATCTGGCTAAGGTCTTTCAACACCCCTCCCGAAATCAGCGGTTCTGGAGTGGGCAAGCACTTCTCATCTTCCACAGTGAAGACAGAGGCAAAAAATGCATTTAGCTTCTCAGCCATTTCCCTATCATCCTTCAGGACTCCTTTTACCCTTGGTCATCTTATGACTCCAAACCCAAAGAACAACCTGTTACATTTATGAAAGTAGGAGTGGGGGATTGGAGTGATATCATTCCACTTCTGGTGCATTAGGGGTGGGATCCACAGTTTCTTGTAGGTATGGATATTCACTATAGAGTATTGAGAGCAAAACAGACAGTGTCTCAACTTCTGGTAATGACAAGAAGACAAGTGAAGGCAAGTGAACTCTACCCGGAACTGCCTCAGGCAGCAAGTTTGGTGGAACAGCTGGGAGGAAAGGAAAAAGAGATGAGGGGGAGTGAAGATGTGCAGTTGATTCAAAGGGATGAGTCTTTTCTTGTAAGCACAGACCCAGTAGTTTACAAACAGGAGTTAAAGGAATGCCAGTCCCTCAAAGAGTGCAGACAAGCAGTGGGGGAGAATAAGCCTGCACTGGACAAGCCTGGAGATACCAGGTTTGTTTGGGTAAATGGATTACTATATAGGGAATATATGCCTTTAAAAAGCAGCTCTAATTTTGGGCCTGGAAAACAGCTATTAGTCCCAGAAAAATTTAGAGAGGAAATCTTAAGAGTTGGGGATGATTTACCATTGACAGGCCACCTTGGGTTTAAGAGGATGCTGGCTAAAATCAGTTCAGTCTTTTATTGGCCTGGCATACATAGGGACGTGAAAAGGTATGTCGCTGGGTGTGAAGTCTGTCAGAAGGTTGGCCATGCTTCTGACCACATAAAGGTTTCCCTAGGAGAAATTCCAGTAGTTCAAACCCCCTTTTCTGAAATTCAAATTGACATTCAGGGGCCTTTTATACCCTCTAAGTCCGGAAAGAAATTTATTTTAGTGATCATTGATAGGGCAACTTGCTTCCCAGCAGCTATACCTTTGAGAACAACTGATGCGTTGAGCATTGCCAAAGTGGTGTTGGAATTTTGTGCTGTCTATGGGTTTCCTAGAGTAGTGACGTCAGATCAGGGCACCATGTTTGTGAGTAAAGTGATGCAGAACCTGTATGATCTAGCAGGTGTGATACAAAAATTAAGTGTAGTTTATCATCCCGTCGCATGGGCAGGTTGAAAAGTGGGGAGGGACTCTTACCCATATGTTAAAGGCTTTTTGTGCAGAACATCAAAGGACCTGGGATGAGTTCCTACCATTATTGGTAAGTGCATATAGGGAAGCAGTACACCCCTTGTTGGGAGGATATTCTCCCAATGAGATGGTATTTGGGAGAAAGCTGCATGGAATGGGTTTGGACCTTAGAGATGCCCCAGCCTGCTGCAGAGTATTTTGCGAATCTACAAAGAGTCTTGCAGAGTGTAAGACAAACAGCTCATGAGGTCATGGCAGAGGCCAGACAAAAGCAGAAACGGTATTTTGATAAATCAGCCAGGTTCAAGAAGCTACAGGAGGGAGACCTTGCTTTGTTGCTGAAACCAGAAGGGCTGGGGAAATTAGATCTGAGGTGGAGTGGGCCATTCAAGGTAGTGAAGAGCTGTGGTGATGGAAATTATCAAGTGGAGGATCCAGAAAGAGGGACCTTGTTGGTTCACATTAATCGGCTAAAACAAATTGTCAGGCGTGAGGTACAGCAATTGTCAGTGGAAAGTTGGACTGAGGAAGATTTCAACATCCCTGATTTAGTGGCAGAGAGAGGAAAGAGAGAGGGACTGGGAGAAATTCCTATTAATGAGACGCTGACAGCAGAACAGCAAAGGCAATTGAAGGAGGTGTTACAAGACTTTGCAACCCTTTTCACAAACTGCCCAGGGAGAACTGATTTGATCAGTCACGATTTAGATACAGGGGAATATCCACCAATCAAGTGCAATCAATATCCCATCAGAGGGACAATGAGGGAGGTAGTGAGGCAGGAGATACAGACAATGCTTGAGATGGGAGTTATAGTACCTAGCACTTCTGAGTGGAGCAGTAACCTTGTAATAGTTCCAAAAAAGAAGCTGCATGAAGAAGACCCCCCAGAATACCAATTGTGCTTAGATTATAGAAGGTTAAACCAATTGAGTAAAACTGATCAATACCCAGCACCAAATATAGAGGAGGTCCTGGAAAGGATTGCAAGTGCAGAGTATATCACTATCATGGACCTCACATTTGGGTTTTGGCAGCTACCACTAACAGAAAGAGCTAAGGATAGAGCAGCTTTTTCATGTTTTATGGGGCAATTTCATTTCAGTGTGCTCCCATTTGGAATCAACTTGGCCAGCAAGGTGTTCCAGAGATTAATAGACAAGGTGCTACAGGGATTAGATTTCTCAGGAATCTACCAGGTTGATATTGCAGTGACCAGTTCATCTTGGTCACAGCATTTAGAACATCTAAGAGTTGTATTGCGGAGAATTCAAGAGGCAGGATTAACCATTAAGCCTTCAAAATGCCAAATAGCCAATAGCTCAGTTGTGTACTTGGGCCACCAAATAGGGAGAGGGAAGATAGCACCACACACGGCAAAAGTAGACGTGATTGTTAATTGGCCAATTCCAACTACCAAGAAGCAGGTGCTGAGTTTCCTAGGGGCATGTGGATTCTATAGGAGATTTATTCCTAATTTTTCACATCATGCAGCACCACTCACTAATTTATGTAAGAAAAGGATATCTGGGAGAGTGCCCTGGACACATGAGTGTCAAAGAGGCTTTGATACATTAAAGAGGAGGCTTGTAGAAGCCCCAATTCTCAAACCGCCAGACTACTCCCAGGAGTGCATTGTGCACACTGATGCCAGCCGGTATGGCTTGGGGGTGGTTCTATTGCAGAAAGGGCAAGATGACTGCCTCCATCCAGTAGTATGCCTCAGTTGCAAACTATTGCCCAGGGAGCAGAAATACAGTGTTATTGAGCAGGCAGCTTTGGGAGTGGTATGGGGGTTAAATAACCTTAAGACATATCTGAGGGGGGTACACTTTCAGTTGGAGACAGATCACAATCCATTGGTTTTCATCCACAAGATGAAAGAGACTAATGCCAAGATTCTGCGGTGGGTGTTGTCCCTACAAGATTTCTCATTTGACGTTAAATATATTAAGGGAAAAGAAAATGTATTAGCTGACTCCCTCCCAAAGTGTTTTGCCGAAGTGAGCAAAACAATGGACAACTAAGAATAAGAGAAGAAGAAGACATGAAGAGACTAAAATTCCTTACTGTTGCAAAACAATCTTTTTTTAGTATAAGGTAGTATCTATATGCATTAGAAAAGAGGCAATAAGCGATATGTAAACATACTATACCCCCGTTTTACGTTTAGAAGTAGTGTAGTATGTTTGTTTGTATGTATGTCTTTGTTTACGTACTCAATAAAATTAAAAAATATACATATACATACCCCTTCATATTTTCTAGCGCAGTTAAGTGCATTTTCTTCAGGATAACTCTTTCTTTTTTTTTCTTGGTTGTTTCTGTTCATATTGCATCCTGTTATTTGTATGTTAGAATTTTTTTTGAACAACTCAGCTGAAAGAAGACAAAATTTTGTCATGGCACTTTTGAAGGATTGGAATGGAATTTAGGTAACATCCTCAAAATAAAAATTAATCATAGGGTAGTCCAACACATACTTACCTGGGAGTAAGCCTCATTGGACACAGTAGGACTTGCTTCTGAGCAAAGACACATAGGATTATGCAGTCAGTGTCTGAATAACATGGTAGCCCTCAGATAAAAAAACTTCTCTTTAACTGAAAGAAATGTCTTTGCTGTGGAAAAGTATTGTAAAGGCAGGAAACTCTTTGCAGCTGTTGGGATTTTTTTGTTTGTGAATTAAATAATGGTGTTGTTGCCAGTAGTTTCATGGATAATGTTCAGGGTTTCTGAATAAACTTAAGCCATTGTGGAATTTTTTTAAAAGGGGCCTGGGTTTCACCCTCTTCATTTCACGTTGTTCTTTTCCTATTATCTGCTTTGATACAAAAGGTGAAAGGATAAATATTTGACTCCTTGGGGTTCATGACTAGAACAACAGCTTGATTTTGAACAGAAATTGGTCAAGCAATGTTATTAGCCCAGATATGGTGATCGGAATGGATATCCAAGCACAGGGCGCTAAAGGTTGTTTCTCTGCAGGAACACTGAGAAGAGAGAACAAAGAGAGTTTCTCTTCAAAGGCATATTTTCATACATGCTCCCAGAATTATATGGCTTTTATCTCCTGAACTGTATCTTTCTATGCCCACATAAGTATGGAAGCAGTACAATCCACAGTACATCATACTGTTCAACAGAACTAACTTTAAAATTAGCAGACTGCAGCATATCAAAGCGATCACCAGCATCATAAGCCATTAACCAAAACCAGTAGCTCATGGTTCAGTTGCAAAAGGTCATAAGACATTTAGGGCGATTTCTCACTAGAGCTGCCTCGCAGCACAGCGCCGTTTGCCCCGACACAAACATGTCAATTTCACACCCGAAACTCCGGGGCTGCATTTTGACTCGGAGCTTCGCCTGATTTCCTCCGCAGTTTCGTTTTTGAGGATCATGAAACTGCGGAGGAAATCGGGCGAAGCCCCGAGTCAAATGCAGCCCCGCAGCCTCGGGTGTGAAATTGACATGTTTGTGTTGGGGCAAACGGTGCTGTGCTGCGAGGCAGCTCTAGTGAGAAATTGCCCTTAGAGATTAAAGGACTGTCTCCCAATGGAATGTTATTATGGATGTTCCTGGTCAAAATTCCCTAAGGTGGGCATTTCCGAGATTTGATGTTGCTTACTGAGTAGACCTTTTCTCTTTTGTGATCACCCAACGTTCTTCAAGTGGTAAAAACACACAGTGAAGGGACTCTGATGGTGATCATATGGAAGACTATTTATGCATTTATTTAAAACTAGGAATAAGGCCTGTTGTGGAAATAAATACAATGAGCTCTAGAAAGAGGCTCTTGGAAAGTGCCCTGGCCTTGGGCACTCAGCATCAATTTGCTGTGGCGGCCTCAACAGGGTATAATGACACAGAGTCCACCATTTTCTCCAGAGGAACTGATCTCTGCTACCTGAAGAGGAGTTGTAATTTTGAGTGATCTCCACCCCTCACCTGGAGATTGGCAATAATGGTTCCCCAGATTGGTAACAGTGGTTCCCCAGGAGGATATGGCTGGTTTGGAGGGTGGAGTCTATGGCATTGTACCTGTCTGAGATCCTACCCCTCCTCAAAGCCCACCCTCTCCAGTCTCCACTCCTCAAGTCTCCAGGAATTTCCCAACCTGTAGTTGGCAATTCTGTCTCCTTCCCAGCCAAGCATCAACCTGCTATTATCTGCCCCTCACTCTTCAGCTTTCTGTCTCCCCCACACACCCCTGCAGCCTCTACTGTGCTCTGAAGCTCTGACTGCTATGTCACATTGGCTGTCATAGGAGGGCCATCTCAGCAGAGTATAAGGACATAGAGTCCACCATTTTCTCCAGCTCTGAAGTGCTGACTGCTATGCCTAGGGTAGCCAACCTCCAGATGGAGCCTGAAGATTGCCAGGTATCATAGACTCTACCATAAAATCTCCAAGAATTTCCCTACCTGGAGCTGGCAACCCTAGTCAGGACTGGCCACAATGAGCTAGGCGTGGAAAGGGCCTTATACTGACAGAACCAAGCTTGGTTGCCTAGCAACAGGCACTGAGGGAAAGTAGGGTTGCCAGCTCTGAGTAGGGAAATACCTGGAGATTTGGGGGCTGGATCCTGTGGAGGGCAGTATTTGAGGGCAGGTGGAAGGACTCAGCAGGGTATAATGCCATAGGGGAACTAATCTCTGCCTGGCAGACCCTGTTCTGAAGCACTAACTGCTAGGCTACTCCTAGGGTAGCCAACCTCCAGGTGGAGCCTGAAGATCACCAGGTATCATAACTGAACTCCAGACAACAGATATCTCCCCCCCCCCTGGAGAAAATAACTGCTTTGGACAGTGGGGTCTATGGCATTCTGTTCAGCTGAGGCCTCTCCCCTCTCCAAACTCTGGCTTCCTTAGACTGGCTTCCTTAGACACAGAATATCCAGGAATTTCCCAAGCTGGAGCTGCCAACCCTAGTCAAGACGGGCCCCAATGAATTTATCAAAAAGGCCTGGAAAGGGTTTCTTTCTACCAGCAGCCACTGAAGGAAAACTTAGTTCCACAGAGGAGCCAAGCAGGAGAAGTGTCTTCATCGGGATAGACAGCCATTTGCCAGTAATTCTGACAGGGAACTGTGGCTGACGTGGGAGTGGGCGGGGAAGAGGAGCAGACCCAGCACCTGGCCAATGGCACGCGAGTACTCTTGACGGGCCGATGGCTGATGGGCCAGTGGCTGATGGAGTGCATTGCATAGCCAATGGGAGAGCTGGAAAATGCCACCCACTACTGAATTATGTATAAGGAGATATATTTGTAAACCTGCTTTTTCCCAGGCATCCCAGAACCCAAAGCAGGTAACAACAATATAGAAGCAATTTAATAAAACAATAAACATTAAAACAACAGATAAAAAGACATTTACAAAACCTTATGCCCCCACCAGCAGGGTACTTTCACTTTGTCTAGGCTAAAGTTGCCCCCCAAGCTCTTCAGAATGTTTCCCAGCCTCACCAGAATGCCAAGAGGGTAGGAGCCCTTCTGACATATTCTGGGAGGCTGTTCCAGAGGCATGGACAGTTGCTGACATAACCTGAACTTGGACCATGGCAGTCCTTGCTGGGAAGAATGGAGCTGCTGCATGGGAACATCCAAGGACAAGCAGGTGTGCAGACCCCAGTCCATAAAGGGCTTTAAAGGTCAGCATCAATATTTTGAATTGGACGTGGAAACTAATTGGCAGCCTGTGAGAGGACTTCAGAATAGGCATGACGTAGTTATTGTCAGCTGACCCCAAGGACAAAGAAACCCAATGATCAGTTCTGTACTGAGACCCCCTATAGGTATAGGCAGTGCTTCATTGCTACAATATAAGTTGACTGCCATACATGATGAAATGTTGCACTCACTCAGTGATGAGCATTCTGCACTTGCACAAATAATTGACATTCAGAATTAATCCCTGGCTGAAATTGACTGGATAGATGGATCTGCTTGTAGTGCCAAGTCTCAACCCTTAAACATCTATATATATAAAAGAAAGTCCCCTCAACATAAAATTTTTATTTATTTTATTTATTTCGATTTACATCCCGCCCTCCTCGAAGGCTCAGGGCGGCCCAGGCCAAACCGCTGGACCTAGAAACACCAAATTTTGGGGGAGCACTCCTACCATGATGTAGATGCTCGCTAAGAAGGGATTTTTAGAAATCCGACCCCTAAGTGGGTCAAAAGGGGTAAAATGTGCTCCCCACATTGATTCCTATGCGGCTGCCAGGCTGCTGCCTCCCTGCACCCACCACTCTCTCATTGGTCAGCTGCAGAGCTTAGTGTTCTGTGGTTAAAAAAAACCAGTTACAGGGGACTGCAGAGAGCTAATGACAGTTGAGGAAATCAGGAGTGACCAACAACCACCTGTGAGGTGAAGCAAAGCTGCTGGCTTAGCCTCTCTGCTGGCTTCCAACACACTCCCCCCACCTCCTACAACTGCAAGTGCAGCCCCACCTCCACAGTGGCTTCTAATACTCCCCCCTCCCCCTCCTACACTGGACAGGCAGCTTCCTGTCAGGTGTAGGAGAGGAGGTGGAATGCTTATAACTGCCGGGGAGGTTTGCTCAGCAGTATTGCCTTAGCACTGCTGCTGGCCCAGCCTCCCCGATGCCTTTAAATACAATCCCCCCCAACACCAGACAGGCCGGTGTCTGTCAGGTGTAGGAAAAGGGCCAGGGTATGAATGTTTATGGGGAGATAGTAAAGGACATTTCTAGGAGCCATTTCGATGTGTGCCTCCCTCATGAACCTGAAGAAATGTCCACCACATCACCACTCCCTCACACCAACTCCCCCTCACACCTCTCATCTCTTACTGCCCCCAAGAAAGCTCCTGGCAAACATCGAGCCAGAAACACCAACACTACAAGGAGGAGGAGGCAACTTAGGAATGCAGCAAAGACATTTGCACATAGTACTCCTGAAGTACACTGAGCTGCACAGGCCAAGTTCCAGCAAGATCACCCTGAGGTGCTCAGAACAGCAATCTCCATATGAGCAAAACAATGCAGGAACACAAGTTTCGTGGAAGGTAGCAGGAGTTGACTTAACAGACGACTGCTTCTTAAACGGACAGTTCTATGTGGCCTGCTCCAGAGTGAGCTCATCAAGCAGCCTGGTGATCCTAGCACCTGAGGGCAGAACCACCAATGTGGTCTACAGAGAGGTCCTTCAGTAGAGAAAAAAAAGTACGTATGTCTCACTTAATTTCTTACACTACAATCTTCTTCATTAGAATTCCTACAACAAATGTTACATTTCAAACTTCACATCATCAGTATTATAACTGGATTTACAGAAATACCATAGCGAAGCACGGGTATCAGGCTGGTATGACATAAGAACAAGAGAAAGCAATTCTGAGCTGGGGCAGTGTTCTTTCTTCTCATCACTGAGATGTCACAGAGGATTTCTGTAAACTGAAAACAAGCAAACATAAAAACTGCCTGTTTTTGAAAAAAGCATCTTTGTTTCAGTCAGTAAGATGATAAAAGTATGTGTGGGAGAGAAATTATGAGCCCAGATTGATAGTGACTTATTAAAAATAAGTCTTATTGAAATGAATTATTGAAAATAAATACAATGGAGCCTCTAGTGGCTCATGCACATGTTCTGCATTTTTGGTGTTATATGAATTTGAAAAAGAACATTATTTTTGAACAAAGTATCACTATATCAAGAATACATTATAATTAAACCTTGGCTCATATTTTTACTGGAATCAAGGGGCCATTTTTTGAACCATATAATGTGATCCTACAGATGTGTATACACATAGCCATTCTAGACTCTAGAAGCAATGTTATGTTCCTTTCACTGCCTGGCTCCAAGGACCCAGTACTCTCAAGCTGTCTTTCTGTCACTTTTATACCTCCTTGCCCCCTTCTTTTTGACTTCATGTCTCTGCTAATAAATCATACTGCCTTGCTTCCTTTTAGACAGCCTCTCCATGCTTCTCTTGCACTCCGGCATCTCTTCTCTCTGATCTTAACTTAAAGATCTCTCATCAGTCTCTTTCCTCACTTTCCTTTATCCTCTGCCATTTTCTTAAAGTCTCCTTATCCTCCACTCTTCTTCCTTCATATTCTTCCCTACCCTTTTAGTGCAAAGCCACTGTGTTACCAACATACCTGAAAGCATTCTCTTTACACTATAATGACATCTTTTGCAGCAATTTGCTGTTTTCTTTGCAGAAAAGAATAATCCAACTGAGTGAAGAATTTATCACTGGTTTTAATTTACACCTGAAGTGAGATACCATCAGAGACAGCTGCTGTTAATAACCTGCCATATCTTGCAAATTGTTTTCTTGCATCATTATCATTAGGAGTTGCTTAATGTTAGTTAATTTCTGCTTATGTGCTATTTATATTAATTATAATGTTTTTGCGGATTGGCCATGTGGTCAAAAATTACTGAAGTTACAGTAATAAATTTATTGTTGATTTTCAAAAGGTTTTTTAATTGTATATATAGATTGTGACTTTAGGGAATCTTTGGAGGTTAGTGGCAATTGCTAGTTGCATCAGTTTTTAAGAAGCAGAAAATGATGATCATGAAATGGGCAATTATTACTTTCAGTCTCTTTTTATGCTCATCTGTCATTGTGATTAACTCTCCGTGCTCATTTACATTTCCTTACACTAACGTCTTCATTTTGAAATCTATATGTACCCCTTATTAAGATAACGTGCTGGTAAACAAAGCCCCGGGCTAATATGTGACACTTATAACAACACAAGCTTAACAATCATAGCAATCTTACCCCTGGGCAAGGTGTCAGACCTATTTCTGATGAACTATAGAAGTAAGCTTTGACTCATGAAAGCTTATACCCTGGAAAAATTTTGCTGGTCTCTGAAGTGCTAGTGGGCTTGAACTTTGTTCTGCTACTACTAACTATGGCTCTCCAAACCTATTTCTAACTCAGTGGCAAGGAATCTCCCTGAACTCATTGAGTTAGTTCCAACAGTTCTAATGGTGGAAGTCTTCTTCAGATGGAACAAGACTTCTTCTGCCATAGTGAGACTCATTCCTTGGATCTAATGTATTATCAAGTTAGGTTCCCCAGTAAATGTATGCCATGGGTCCACAGGCCAACCGGATATTTCCCAAGGAGTTAATGAGTGTGATGAAATACTCTTGATTTATTATAATTTAGCATATTTCTGTGTTAGCTCTTCAGAACAAAGCTGCCTGCAGTGCAATTTGTATATGCTGCTGTTGAGCAGCTGAACGTAAATGTTCAAGTAGTTTCCAAGTTATATGTGGATTGTAGGTAGAGTGGCCTGAGTTGAGAAATACCTGGAGATTTTGGGAATGGAGTCTGGGGAGGGTGGGGTTTGGGGAAGGGTATAATGCCATAGAGTCCGCCCTTTAAAGGAGCCCTTTTCTCCAGGATAGCTGATCTTGTCGCAGGAGATCCCCAGATGCCATCCGGAGGTTGGCAACCATAGTTGTAGGACATATACAGTGTTGGTGTTGTAAATCTGTCAAGGTGGAGTACAATAATTCTCTTTCTGACATACATACCAATCCACTGAGACTAAATTGCTGTGTTACCTATAAATACAAATAATCTCATAGTGATTCAAAATATCTAGTGTGTTTGGGATATAGATCAGTATGTCTGTTTCTAATGTACAATATGGTCACAAATAAGTCATATGTGGCCATTCAGGCAAAATCTGATTGGTGCCCTATGTAGTTGCCATTATCAACAGAAATATTAAGAAGAGACTATGACTACTGTCACATTCAGGGCCAAGCCTGGCGCTGTTGCTCTACCTGGGATTTCTGGGATACAGGAATAAAGGAACTATAGTTACACAAGCAAGGTCTACAAACCAGCCTGGAGTCAGAGATTGAAGGTCCAGTCCAAGGGCAAGGAGGGTCAGGGGTTCAGAGGTCTGGTTCCAGGGCTTGGGAACAGATGCAGGATACAGGGTCTGGGTCTCAAGCTGTAGGAGCAAGCACAGGTTACTAGAGACTAGAGTTGGGCATGAACTTCCTCACAAGCTTACATTCCTCATGAAAATCTCTGGGTCATGTTTCATGAACTGAGGTTCATGCCCATCCCTATCAACGACCCTCCATGACCCTTCACATTTTTTAAAAGGTTCATGTGGCTCGTGGTGGGAAGCGGGGGTGGGGGTGGGGGAGCGAGTGGGATTGCTGAAATGCCTTCAGTCCATTTCAACTTAACAGTGGGGTTGGTGCGCCCATCAGCTGTTAGGCTGAAATAAATGCAAGCCATTTAATGACCCCTCTCACTGCCCCCCCACTTCCAAGTGGGGGGGGGACCGAAATGGGGGGTTTAATGGCTGTCGGGGATTTAAACCTAACAGCTGACAGGTGCACCAGACCTACTTTTTGGTGTGAAATGGATCTGTGTGTGGTGGGGAGGGCTCTCTCAGCCACAGGCAGATCCTGGCTGCCATGGCTTCTTCTCCTGCCATGTACTTTAAACCACACTGCAAGAGGAGAAGCTGATCCCAGGATCTCCTGTTGAAAAATTGGTAAAATTTGGTTTGGATCCTATTACTTTTAGGTGGATTTGTAACTGATTGACAGTTCACACCCAAAGAGTACTTGTTAATGGTTCCTCACCCTCTTGGAGTGACAAGTAGAGTGCCTCAAGGATCTGTCCTGGGACTTGTTTTGTACAACATCTTTCTAAATAATTTGAATGAAGTAGTAGAGAGAATGCTTATTAAATTTGCAGATGATACTAAATTGGGAGCGGTAGCAAATACAGTAGAAGACAGAGTCAGGATACAGGACGATCTTGACAGGCTGGAAAACTGGGTTAAAATAAATAAAATGAATTTCAACGCAGATAAATGTAAATTTCTGCATTTAGGTAGGAAAAAATCAAATACATAAATATGTGATGGGGGAGACTTGTCTTGGCAGAGTATGTGCCAAAAGGATTTAGCCCATACACTAAACATGAGATTGCAGTGTGATGCAGTAGCTGAAAAGGCAAATGCATTTTTGGGTTGTATCAACAGAAGTATAGTGTCCACGCCCAGGATAGCCCAGGCAAGCCCAATCTCATCAGATCTCAGAAGCTAAGCAGGACTGACCCTGGCAAGTATTTGGATGGGAAACCTCCAGAGAATACCAGGGCTGGGAGGCCACAGTCAGGCTATCAAGCTACTTCTCTGAACATCCTCCATGCCCCTGTAGGAGTCACCAGAGGTCACTGTGACTTCCAGGCACAGGCACACATACAAATGCAACCCCCCCCCCAAAGTATAGTGTCCAGATCATGCAAAGTGATCTGGACACTATCACTTTACTCTGCTCTGGCTAGACCTCACCTAGAGTATTGTGTTCAGTTTTGGGCACCACAATTTAAGAAGAATATAGACAAGCTGGAACATGTCCAGAAGAGGGCAACAAAGATGGTGAGGGGTCTGGAGACCAAGTCCTATGAGGAAAGGTTGAAGGAGCTTGGTATGTTTAGCTTGGAGAGGAGACAACTGAGAGGTGATACTTGAAGGTACTTGAAGGGCTGTCATATAGATGTGGAGTTGATGTGGAGTTGTTTTTTGTTGACCAAGAAGGTCGGACCAGCAGCAATGGGTTGAAATTAAATCAAGAGTTTTCAGCTAAACATTAGGAAGAACTTCCTGACAGAGCGTTGGAGGGCGCTTCCTTAGGAGGTGGTGAGCTCTCCTTCTTTGGAGGTTTTTAAACAGAGGCTGGATGGTCATCTGACAGCAATGCTGTTTCTGTGAACTTAGGCAGATCATGAGAGGGAGCAGGGACATATTAATCCATGGCCTCAGTGCCTAGTTCTTGTGGCCCTTTCTTACACACCCAGGGAAATGTTGATTGCCACTTTGGGGTCAGGAAGCAATTTTTCTCCAGGCCAGTTTGGCCAGGGATCCTGGAGGATTTTTGCCATCTTTTGGGCATGGAGCAG
Source organism: Gekko japonicus (assembly GCF_001447785.1). Lineage (NCBI taxonomy): Eukaryota > Metazoa > Chordata > Lepidosauria > Squamata > Gekkonidae > Gekko > Gekko japonicus. The sequence goes on from NW_015166423.1 coordinate 201,029, forward strand.
GGGTCACTGGGGGTATGGGGGGAGGTATTTGTGAATTTCCTGCATTGTGCAGGGGGTTGGACTAGATGATCCCGGAGGTCCCTTCCAACTCTATGAATCTATATATACCATTTAATAATAAACAGTTCATTTATAGATTACTTAGTCAGAATATTTGGCACTTTTCTCCCCAAAAGGACCAGCAGCAGTTCACAACAGTAAGAAGGCAGTGAAAATACAATACAAAAACATAGTTAAATATACAACAAACAGAATAATCAAATATCTCCTTTCTCTCTCGTTGACCATGCCCAAAGTTATCAATTGTATCAATTGTAATTTGAGTTTTATTTGTTAGACAATAGTGTTTGAAATTATATCTTGCAGTGTTTTGACTTTTTGCTTCTAAATGTGAAATGATTTAGGCTACAAGTTAATCCTTAATATAGCAGGACTTGCATTGGTTTCAGTCAGTGAAATTCCTTTTGCTCTATGAATTTATGTATTTTACCCCATAATTCAAGACCTGAACAATGGTGTCACCACGTGATTAACTTTCTGTGCCTTTCTATTTGTATGTGTTCTAACTTAGTTTTTATATTATTGTTGCATGCTTTATGAAATCAAAGCAAGGTGGAGGTGGACCTATGAGAAACTGAAATAGCTCTTGACACAGTCCTTATCTCAGCAATCCAATCTTCACTACATAGAAACATTAAAAGCAATCTTTTCATAACTGCTTTAAAAATCAATTTCAAGATGTTTTATGAAAGTGCTGCTATTAAAGCTTTCCTACTATTAGCATTAAAGCCGTAAAATGTTAATTCCTTATAAGAAAGGGAAACCTTGTATGAAATAGGCATTCTTTGGGTACATTTGCAGTATCAGTTTAATATGACAGAAATTATTTTCTTCTGTGATACATCACAACCATCACACAGTTAATTCTGTGTACGCATTTCTTGTTTCATAAATCTGCTACCACAATTCTCATTGTGCCATGTAGTCTGATTTGCTGTGTCTCCGCGTGCAGCAGAATGGAATGGCAGTACTGGTTTAGGCCATTCAGAAGCAGAGTAAAACAGATAAAAACACTATTATAAAATTAATTACTACATAAAATGGTAGTAGTTCAGAGTCTGGGTAGAGATCCTATTTTTGAATGTTCTTCCACAGTAATGTCCCTGAATGTAGACAATTAGTATATCAGAGACAAAAGTCATATCCAGTCCTTGCTATGCTTTTTTGTAGGGACTTTTTTGCAAAGGGAGCATTCAGAAATATAGTTTTCTACCCCATTTCCATCTCACTCACCTGTATGTGCAAACCCTGCCCCTTTCCTAAGCATAGGCAGGCTGAACTTCATAACATTGTACTGTACATGATAGAAAACCTGTTAATGGGTTTACATAACTACGGATTGTTATGAATCAAACACAATGAAATGTGTTTTAAATATTTTCTTCAAGGAGTATATATTTTTAAACCTTTGTATTTACTGATCTTCGACATGGCTTACATCTCAAAAACAAATTGTTAAATAACAACACAATAAAGCAATTTAAAAAAATTAAAACAAATAAACCAAAGAACAATCCAGCACCAGCCTCCTTCCCTGTAGTCCACTGTCAAGATTTACAGATAAATGAAACAGCTGTAACCCATCTCCTGAAAGATAAATGTTAACAGGGGAAAGCATGCAATAACCTGGGCAAAAGGCCTCTTCCCAGTCAACTCCTGCCTGAATTTTGAATGTGTTGAGGGGCATCTAGAGTAGAATTTCTAAAGCAGTTTTATTTATTTATTTATTTAAATTTATATGCTGCCCTTCCTGCCAGAGCAGGTTCAGGGCGGCTTACATGAAAACAGCTAAAACAGAATTTGAATAAAATCATAACAATACAATTATAAACATAGCATAATATAATATAAAGTGCTAGTACAGTTTATATCATGATGACGGGCATTAGCAGCATCCACAAGCAACATCCAGTTAACATCATAGTCTGGGTTATATTAGGTTGTTGACGATTATGTTAATATCAGGGCCAGGGCCTCAGTTTCTTGGGTGTGGCCCCCTAATTGAAAGCCTGGTGGAAGAGCTCCGTCTTGCAGGGCCTGCAGAACTATAAAAGGTCCTACAGGGCCCTGATATCCAGTATGGACCCGCCACCAAGAAGGCCCTGGCCCTCATCAGCCTGGCTGCTTTGGGACCCAGTAGGGCCAAATAGTTTTGGGACCCCAATCATAGTGCTCTCTGGAGTACATGTGGGGAAAGGCAGTCCCTTAGGTATGTAGGCCCCTTAGGTATGTAGGCCCCTTTAAAGGTAAGAGCCAGCACCTTGAACCGAATTCAGTATGCTATAGGCAGCCAGTGCAGTGCTTTTAGTGCAGGTTGGATGTGCTCTCACATAGGGAGGCCCGACAACAGCCTAGCTGCCGTATTCTGCACCAGCTGCAGCTTCTGGATTTGGGATAAGGGCAGCCCCATGTAGAGAGCATTACAGTTATTCAGTCTTGAGGTGACCATTGCGTGGATCACTGTTGCCAGGTCATTTTGTTCAAGGATGGGAACTAGCTGCCTGATCAGCCAAAGATGGTAAATGGCTGACTTTGCTGTGGCTGCTACCTGGGCCTCCATCATTAAGGAGGCATCCAGGAACACTCCCAAGCTCCTTCCCTCCGGCGCTGGCACCAATGGCGCCCCATCGAAGGACGGGAGTGGGATCCCTACCCTCGGTCCACCTCGACTCACATTTCAATTGACTCAGTCTAAGCCAACCAGCCACAGCTTGCAATGCCAGGTCCAGATATTCCAGGTTAGAGTCAGACTGGCCGTCCAACAACAGATAGAGTTGGGTATCATCCACATATTGGTGACACTCCAGCCCATGCCTCTGGGCAATCCGGGCAAGGGATGTTAAAGATCTTCGGGATGTTAAAGATCATCGGGGAGAGCACTGCTCCTTCGGGCACACCACAAATTAGCAGGTGCCTTTGGGACAGCTGTTCCCCAATGGCCACCCTTTGTCCCTGACCCTGAAGGAACCAGTTGAGCCATTTCAAGGCAAACTCCTGAATCCCAGTGTCGGCGAGGCGGTGGGTCAGTAGTTGGTAGTTGACCATGTCGAATGCCACCAACAGGTCCAATATTTTGAAGTATATGTAGATATAGTCTCCCATTGTTTCAAAGCACTGCAGTACCACACATTGGTGTATATGAAAATGCCTTTAAAACAGTTCTCACCAATTAAATCTAATTTCCAGTTTCAATCTGTGGCTTTTAGACTACCTGCACTATTTGTAAAACCCTTTCAGATATAAGCATACTGCCTGCTGATACCATTTGTAACTGCTAATGCTTAATTCTTCTTTTATTCAAATTATACACCTCCCAATTATTAAAAAGCAAAAAATAAAACAACCACCTGAATTATGTTTCCACTTCTTGCAGTTGTCATCCTAGTTAATTAGCTCTTGGCATGCCTGAGTGTCTAAAGAGATTGCAGGCATGATTTGTAATTGTTCACTGAAGAAGAGGCACTTAAAAGAAAATAAGGGTATGCAATTGCTGGAGATGTGTATTTTTAAAAAAAACCCAGCTTAGAATTTAGGGATTTTTTTTATTTTATAAGGAGCAAATTGTTTGTTTTAAATTCAGGAATAATAGTGGGCTCGCTACCATACCTGACCTTAGCAAAACTGTAAAATATTAGACTGCAAAAACAAAAAAATAACTTAAAATGTGGGTCTGGTGAACTGCACTTTTTAAAAGCTTGGAAGTGCTGTACAAACAGCTGAAAAATTGTGAAGGGTTAATTCTTCACAGAAACAGAGAGTCTTGAGTGATAAGCTGCTCCAAGTAATCTGATTGGTTAGCATCAGCTGAGCAGAGAGAAACTTTAGAACTGAATGTTGAGGAGGAGAAGTCATTTGGAATTCAGCCCTGATGGAAAGCAGTTTAACACAGACAGAAGAACTGGGAAAAGTTGTCAAGGACAAGTGGATAGTTAGATGAAGACTCCCATTTGGGCTGAAGAAAGGGGATAGATCTCTTAGTGATAGGAGAATTTCCCTACCAAGTCACTAGGAGATCCAGTTTTCTTTTGGTTTTCAGAATGAAGAGACCCTTGGTCTGGTGTGGTTAGAAACTGCCTTTATAGACCTTAAGAATCAGTTAAAAACCCAAGACGAGTACTGGTGTTTCTAGAGAAGGGGTTTGGATACTGGAAACAGTGTACCAGCCTTCTGGAAACCAAAAGAGT
>NW_015166423.1:205320-235144 GCF_001447785.1 Gekko japonicus
ACAAAACCGCGGGGGAAATCGGGCGAAGCCGCAGGTCAAAATGTGGCTGTGTGGCTTCGAGTGGGAAATTGACCAATAGAAGCGGGGCAAAGGGAGGCGTGACCACGGCGCAGGTCTTGTGTGAAATCGGTCGAAGTGTACTGGAATGTTTGGAAAAACACTGGAACAAAAGCCTCTCGACATAAAGATTTTAAGTAACTCTGAATAGCTTTAAAAACTCTCATTAGCCTGAAACATGAGAACTACATTCTGTGCATGTACTGGTTTTACCTCAGAAATTTCAAACCCTGATTTCAACCTGACCTTTCCCCTCTATGTTAAATAAAATATTTTGTTAATTTGGAATATAAAATGTCTGGAGTGCCATTAAAGTTAAAGGGGGCTCCCAATCCTTCCTTCAGGTTCCTGGGCTAAGCAAACAGCCAAAATATTATACTAGGACAGGGTGTGACAGCCAAAGTTCTTCAGCAAAGAAGAAAATACATTACTAGGGTGGCTCAGTCAGTAAAGGGAAAGGAAAATCTTGCCTCTGAGGGAGGAAAGTGAACAGGGCAGTTAAAACTGTAAAAGTGACCCAGTTTGGTGTAGTGGTTAAGTGTGCGGACTCTAATCTGGGAGAACCTCCACTTGCAGCTGCTGGATGTCCTTGGGCAAGCCATAGTTCTGTCAGAGCTGTCCTTGAAAGAACAGAGCTCTCTCAGCCCCACCTACCTCACAGGGTGTCTTTTGTGGGGTGGGGAAAGGAAAGAAGTTTGTAAGCCGCTCTGAGACTCCAAGTGAAGGGTGGGGTATAAATCCAATTTCTTCTTCTAAAATATGAGACAAGTAGCTGGTAGAAAATGTTTCAAATGGTAGGCTAGCTGGAAGCCAAGTGCCTGGGTGAGGCCTTCATATTTACTTCGCACGGTTGTGTTTAAGAGTGGCCTCAGTAATTGCTTGGCTACCGAGTGCCACCTACAGTTGATTTAAGCAGCTTCCAGCAGGGAATATTTATCATGAGAAGCCCTGGCTGCGCAATTATGCACTGCTGATATTGTGGAAAGTACACATTGCATCTATTATGAGATCAACGTATGGATTTGTAGCCATAAAACAGGTGTGAGTTGCTTTTAAGAACTTGATTTAGAAGTGCTTTCAGGGGCCTGATTCAGAGGGAAGAAGATGATTTGGCCAATGCAGTTGCAGGCAATCCTAAATCAGAACCCTTCAGGACTTGCTCCCAGCTATCAGCAAATTGTCTTGAAGATGTCTACTGTTATCATTTAGAAACATGCAAAACTGAAATACTAGAATCAATCCTGATTCCTGACAACTATAGTGGCAAAGCATAATTTATGTTTCTTATGAATGACTGGCTTAAATATTGTTTAATTTCTTTTCCCTACTGACTCACAAGTTTAAGTTAAAGGCCACATCTGATTGAAGGCTGCTTTGATTACCCCTTCTGGTTGTATTGTGATATCCATAGAGAGTAGGAAAACTTTCATATTTTGTTAATGACAATTCAGAGAGACCTGTTAGACTCAAACTATTTGTACATAGGGGGAGGATGTGTTTACTGGGTCTAGTGCTTATAAACCAAATCTTATCCAGTGGGGTGTTAGGAGACATTTAGTGATTTTAACAGCTGTTGGATTAGGCCTTCTGTACATATAATCACAGATGTGGGCAGAAAAATTTCCAGAGCTTAATTTTTCCTTGGAGAATTCATAATATTAACAACGATGAGTAGCCCAGGTATGGCTACTGTAGGATACCAATGATTGTGTTACCCTCTCAGTGGCAAAATTCATAGGCACAATAATCAAGTATAAGAGAAATAATACTGAGTAAGGTCTTTTAATTTTTTTGTTCTAATTTCTGCTTATGGTGATAGCCATATGAGCAGTACTAGATAGATTGATAGAGAACAACAATGAGTGGATGCCATTGCAAATACAATATTGCTTAAGCTTGATGGTTTCAAATGTGCCATTAATATTTTAGGTGAGAATGTATGTATGCTTTATTGATTTCTAGATATAACCACAAATACATGTTGTAATCCAGATAAAATATCGAATTCTTCCTCTGGTGCAAGACATATTAAAATCAAAGGTGAAATTAATATAATATGTCATCTTTAACATTGCAGAAGAGATAATGTAATTGTAAGAACATAAAAAGAGCCCTGCTGGATCAGACCAGTGGTCCATCTAGTCCAGCATCCTGTCTTACACAGTGGCCAACCAGTTCCTCTTGAGAGCGAACAACATGGCATAGAGGCTGAGACCTTTCCCCTGATATTGCAGAGGTTTAGTGCTTAGTATGCACATTGATGAACAAAAACTATTGAGGCAGACTCAGCATGTGTTGTGTAAGGGAAGATCTTGTCTCACTAACCTGTTACTGTTCTTTGAGGGAGTGAACAAACATGTGGACAAGGGGGACCCAATAGATGTTGTTTACCTTGACTTCCAGAAAGCTTTTGATAATGTTCCTCATCAAAGGCTCCTAAGAAAGCTCAATAATCTTGGGATAAAAGGACAAGTCCTTTTGTGGATCAAAAACTGGCTAATTAATAGGAAACAGAGTGAGTATAAATGGGCAATTTTCTCAGTGGAGGGTGGTAAGCAGTGGGGTACCACAGGGATCAGTACTGGGTCCGATGCTTTTTAACTTGTTCATTAATGATTTGGAGTTGGGAGTAAGCAGTGAAGTGGCTAAATTTGCAGATGACACGAAGTTGTTAAGGGTGGTGAGAACCAGGGAGGATTGTGAGGCACTCCAAAGGGATCTGTCAAGGATGGGCGAGTGGGCGTCAATGTGGCAAATGGGGCTCAATGTGGCCAAGTGGAACGTGATGCACATTGGAGCCAAAAATCCTAACTATAAATACACGTAGATGGGGTCCAAACTGGCAGAGACTGACCAAGAGAGAGATCTTGGAGTCACAGTAGATAACTCTATGAAAATGTCTAGACAGTGTGCAACTGCAATAAAAAAAGGCCAATGCTATGCTTGGAGAGGAAGCTTCCAATTAACTAGTAAGACTGACTTGTCCATGTAAAAGAATCAGTGTGTAGGAGCTGTGTGAGCCATTTTGGTGAGTTATTGATATATAGTATTCAGGATGACCACCTTTATTTTGGACTGTTGATTTGTTTATTGAACATTAACTATATTTAATATTTGTTATTATGTTTAAATTGACAGAATGTTTTGGATACCCTTGTGGTGCATTGAATTGCAGAAGTTCATTGAATATTGAAGACTGTATGTATTATTTCACAATTTTATTAAGTTGTATTTAAGTCATTTGTGAGACTTTTTGGAGTTTCTTGTTTCCTATTATATTGTATTTGTTATTGTTGATAGGAGATTGAGAAAGATCACTCGAAACGAACGCAGATAGACTCGAGAAGTGTTCGTCCTTGTTCCTGTGCTGTATACCTGCTAGCACCTGCTGGAAAACAAATATTAAATTACATCTTTGATATTTGAAATGTATTACATCTTTATATTTTTGTGAACTTTTTCAGCAATTTATTTTGTATTTACTATACTCTATTTGCTGTACCCCATAGTCTATATGTTAGAACCTCCTGATGGCACCTGGTATTTTAGGCCACTGTGTGACAGTGTTGGACTGGATGAGCCATTGGCCTGATCGAACATTGGCTTCTCTTATGTTCTTATGAGTGTGGAGGTTCTCCTCAGTCACCATGGCTAGTAGCCACTGCTAGACCTATACTCCATCATATTATGAAAGTGTCCCCAATGTGGTATTGGTAGGTGCCATGGCACCCACAGGCACCTTTCTTGGTGCTCGACAAGTTTTATAAAGTGGGCAAGGCCAGATGGGGCTGTTTAGGTTTTTGATGTTTATGGCATAATGCAGACAGTGGATTTATGTAAAGTACTTTACCTGTGCAGATAGCAGAATTATATTTGGAGAGCACAGTGGGACATGATTCTGACCATACATAATTGGGCTAGAAGGGCAAAATATTTAATGCACCTGTTCCAAGCACAAAATGGTCTTTTAGGTACTGTAGAGCTGTATATCAACCCCTGGTTTGGCACTGCTTCCCAATCCCACTGTTTGCATTATGTAGAAATATTTTTCACTAAGAAAAGTACAATGTTATTTATTTATTACTTCTTCATGTAATAAATTAGAGATAGATTAAGTAGTAGATTATACCAGAAATACATGAATCCATAATTTGAACATTTATGGAAATGGACACTGTACAATTGCTGATGACTACCAATATCCTAAAGCTGAGGTTTTTTCCTTGTTAAATACTTGCTTTTCTAAATCCATTCTGTATCTACAGTACAGGCTGCCTGTTAATGCAAATTTTTATTGTACTGCAACAATAGTGACAGATAATTAAGCTGACAGCACAAAAGGCTTTGCAGCAACACTGGTGGCATAAAACATTTTTTTAAAAATATACATATTGCAGTTCTAAAGTTGTCTGAAAAACAAAGCAGATAATGCACAGCAATATTCTACCTGACTTATTATGGCACATTTAGAGTCACTTTGGCTTTAGAATTATTTCTGCTTCACTTCGTTTGATTGCTCCTCCTTTGATGTCCTTTGGCTGTTAGAAAAGGAAGGTGCCAAGAGGTCGTTAATGACCATCATTTGATCAAGATTGCAGTGTGGTGTAGAAACAGGGTTTCCAAATACAGTTGCCAAAAGATATAATATATTAAGCTTTAAACATTTGTAAGTGCTATATAAATATTAAGCATTATAATTTTTCAAATAATGCAACATTTTTTTAAAATCTTTTATGGAAGTGGTATTCCATGTTATTATTGATATCTACCATGTCAAACCCTGTGACAATGGCCATAATTAATCAGACTTCTAAGTAATGCAGCAGTTCAAAATATCCCATCCTGCTGCTGAAAGCAGAAGGAATTGAAAAGGCAGAGACTTGGATTGAAGATTTGCAGTACAGAATATGTTTCAGGACTGTACCACGGGGCAAGCAAGTCCAGTTAGGGTGGTTAAGGCTGTCTCAGATGATGGGCAGCCACTGGACTCGAGCCTAAGGCAATGTTTCCAAACAAACATTCATTTAATCCAGATTCAAGCCCTATTTCTGCAGCTGAGAAAGTATAAATAGGGGCTCTTCCATAAGGTTGTCCCCTCATCATTGCCTCTAAAAACTCAGGTCAGAAGTAGTTCAAACACAGTGCCCTTCAGCATATGGAATCTGCCTTTAAGAAAGCTGACATTTTCCACAAGTCCTGGAATGTTTCCAGAACAAAGAAATAGACAGGGCCCCTTTCAAACATCAATAAAAGGGATCATAAGAGCCAGGTGGACAAAAGTCATCTAGGACATTGCACTGAGGATAGGGCCAACACAGCCCAACAATGGTGCTCCTCGGCCTTTCCATTGCTTAACTGACAAGGCATTAAGAATCAATAAGTGCTGAAGGTGAAATGAGTACAATTTCCCAGGGCCAGATGGTATGCACCCAAGAGTGCTCAAAGAACTTTCTAAAGAGCTTGCAGAGCCTTTGGCCATCTTCTTCCAGCCCTCTTGGAGGATGGGAGACATGCCACAAGACTGGAGGAGGGCAGACGTTATCCCAATTTTCAAAAAAGGGAGGAGGGATGACCCAGGAAACTACAGGCCAGTAAGTCTGACCTCTGTCCCAGGGAAGATACTGGAGCAGATTTTAAAGGGATCGATCTGTGAGCATCTAAAGGACAACTTGATGATCCAGGGAAGTCAGCACGGATTTTTCTCCATCAAGTCCTGCCTGACCAACCTCATTTTCTTCTTTGATCGAGTGACTAGCTTACTGGATCAAGGGAATGCTGTTGATGTTGTTTACCTGGATTTCAGTAAAGCTTTTGACAGGGTTCAACATGATGTTCTGTTGGGTAAACTAAAAGACTGTGGACTGAATTGTAGGATAGTTAGGTGGATAGGGAAGTGGTTGGGGAACTGCACTCAGAGAGTAGTTGTCAATGGCATTTCATCTGAATGGAGGGAGGTGTCCAGTGGGTGCCACAGGGCTTGGTTCTGGGCTCAGTACTTTTCAATATTTTTATATACAATCTGGATAAGGGTGTGGAGGGGCTATTCATTAAATTTGCAGGTGACACTAAATTGGGAGGAGCAGCGAACATACTGGAAGATAGAGATAGAATTCAACAAGATGTGAATACATTGGAAACGTGGGCAGATGTGAACAAGATGCAATTTAGCAAGGATAAGTGTCAAGTTCTACATCTGGGTAACAAAAATGAGGAACATGGAACTTCCGGTTGATGGCGACTCGCGACAAACACACCCCATGTTCTCCAGACTCCACCCCCCAAATCTTTAGGGGTTTCCTAACCTGGAGTCAGCAACCGTATCTTCTTCCCACCCAACAGCCTACCTACCTTTATCTGCGTTCTCTTAAGTCCCCCCCCCCCAGCAGCCTCTACCTAGGAAAACTGTGGCACAGTATTAAGTTGCTTTATATTGTCAGACCTTTGGCCTGTCATCATCAACACCGTCAACTTTGCTGGTGGCTCTGGAGGGTCTCCTTTAGAGATTGTTCACATCACTTACTACTTTTAACTGGACATGTTGGGGATTGACACTGGGACCAGGCGTTCTCTCACTGAGCCATAGTCCCTCTCTAAACTAGTATGGCTATAATCACATCAGAGCTTTTTACTCCCATATCAAATATGAGATACGTTTGCTAGTCAGGACTGCATACCAGCAGCACAAGGCTGTGTGCTTCAGAAAATGTTGGCTTAGGAAAGAGGCTTTTTTAAAACTTTCAGACTCATGGAGTAGATAACTCTATGTCAATTTCCTCAAAGAAAACACTTAAAACTTGATCTTTTGATTACTTGGAAGTAGGTCTCATCTTGTCAAATGGGTCTGAATATGCAGAAAACTGTAACCTTAGTGTTTTGAAAGACTGTCAATATGGTGTATTCTGACAGGCATAAATATTTGTAATGAAGTGTGTATTGTCACACAATTCCATTACAATCATGTGAACTAAATTCAAGCTTACCTCCCTCTTAAGAGTCACATTATTTTAATGCTATTAGTTTCTTAGCAGGGAATATTTCAATTTTCCTTTGTTCATCCCTATTTGAACAATAATCTGCCATCATAATGCAAATAATGAGTATGCTTCATTAATATACGGGGGCATTAAAGAATCATGTCATTTCTGAAAATGGTCAACACATTTCATAATTAAGAATTCAGAGTCTTCTTTGTAGATTAAACGTTTCCCCAGTGAATTCCTGTGCTTCTGAACATTGGTGAATATGAAGCCTTAAAAAAATAAGGAGCATTTATCTGCACATCCTGGCAGTCCCAAAATTCATAACTTGCCTGGAAAATGTTGGTCTGTCCTTCAGTCTGCCTCTGCGAGCAAATAAATACCACATACTTTTGGTAGCCGCTTAAAAATTCTGTGACCAATAGCTGATAAAAATGTGCTCATTTGTAATATTTCATCGTAATCTAGAAAGTACAATAGGGACATTTGTTGTGCATATCTCCAAATGGATTAAGGTTTAAAGGTGTGTTCTTGAAGTAAAATCCCTGTATTGAGTGCCCAGGCCAATGGGAAGTTTGATGTATGAGGCTGCCGTTGCTTTTCACCTGTTGGGGCCATGATCTGATCTGGAGACACTGAATCCAGACTCTGTTCCACTGTGTTTCCTCAATAGATCAGAACAACTCTGAAAGCACTAGTTATAGGTATTCATGAAAAATCTCAGATCTATGCACAAGAATCTGTGGATGGCACAATATGTACCAATGTACGCAGCATGACAAAGTACACCCATTTGAGTATACAAGAGGGTTTAAGAATTCTGTATGCACCTGCTTCCTGGTTCTGATCTCGATGGTGGTGGACAGCAGCAGGAACGCTCCTGGCTGAGTTCGCCGATATTCCTTCCTCCCGAGGGCCAAGCATTCCTAGTATAGCTTGAGCCTCAACAAACTCTCTTGGAGGGTGAGCTTGTAGCAGGGAGCTTGCTTCAGGGAAGTAGAGACGAACGGTGGCTGGCACGAAAATCCGGAGTTGCTCTGATGCGGGTGGTGGTGGAAGAAGCTCAACGGTCTGTGCTGAGCATTAGTCAAGACCAACGAACCTCACAGAGTCTTCTAGATGAAATTAAGGCTGGAAGTACCATGAGCACACCATCAAGAAATAATTTCTTTCAAAGTTTTATTTTGAGCCTCCCCTTTTGGATTACATGAAAAAGCAAACTTGCCCTTTAAATCAGTAGGGAGACTGGAACGAGAGGACGAGTTTCTCTTCCTAACAAGTGGTGAAGAAAAGGAGTTCAGGCTACCAGATACTGAAATGCTAATTTTTCTCCCTTTAAGCTGACTGCAGTATCCTTCTACAGTTAAAAGTGAGACAGCGACTGGGGCGTGAGTAGAAACGCTGGTGAATCTGCATGAGTCACAATACTTTATTGGATTGTACGGATGGTAGTGGAGGTGGAGTAGAGACAGTAAAAAGCATTAAAACAGAGGCAATGGAAAGAAGACAGGGAAAAAAAGATAAGAAAGTCAGAAGAAAGAAGCAGCAAGAAAGAAGAAAAGAAAAAAAGGGGGGGAGTTTGGAAAAACTGTATTTATCTTCTACATATGTTATGGTATTAGGATATTAGGATAAAATTTAGGTTTATAGTAAAGATAGGCAGTTAGATACTACGATAGAATTTAGGTAAAATAGTAAGGATAGGTAATGGGGAAACAGAGCTTAACTGGGATATTTAGAAAAAAACAACAAATATGGATAAGGTGGAAATAAAAATTGGAAAAATAGTACACTAACTATATAAAGATCTACCAGAAAATAAAAGCAACTTACAAACAATAGACTTGTTACAAAAACAAGCTATAAATTTGATATGCAGGGAAAAAACACAACTAGAACCAAGACACAGAAATGATAAACAATCTGATCCTCATGGAAAGCCCACAGAGCTAGATAAAACATGGCCATACAATATTTTGCTAGATGTGGAAATGCAAAGTGAATGCCTTGAACCCCCTCTGATTCTGGGATTTAAAACAGAGGTAGACCAGTGGCTAAGGGTATGGGAAAGAAATACAAAGTCAAAAAGTCCTACATTATATAAGGTGAAGATGTATACAATTTTCCACAGATGGCTGATTAAGTGAAAGGTATAAGAATATGACAGGTGTTTGTGGTTATAAAAAGTGAAAATACTGAATTTGGATTGATAACCGAAAAAGACAATAGACATAATTATGCCTTTAAATCATATATGTTGTAATAACAGTAGGAATATTGGTTGTTGAAAATTTAAAATTAGAAAATCTCCTTCTAGGTAAAAATTTATATATAAATTATTAGAAGTGGTTGAATTGGAAAACAAATTGCTATATTGTAATTCAAAAAGAATGACCCTACTCTTTTTTGACAATGTACAATGTGGAACTTATAGAGAGAAGGGGGGGAAATCACAAACTGTTAAGTTTCTAAACTAGACTATGATGTACGTAAATAGAACTTGGTGGTTAATGGAAGAAGATACCCTGTACAATGATATACTTTAAGAAAAGCTTGTAAGTTATTATTTTTCTCTTTTGGGGGAAAAAAAATAAAAAGATTATTTTTTAAAAAAGAATTTTGTATGCACCTAATATCTGCAGGATGTGTGGCAGTAACTGTACTTTGTCCTTGCCTCCCAATATGGTTTCGTGTGGAATTAGGCTAAGGCAATGCATTGCAATTTCAGTTTGACAAACCTGTCTTCTTAGGTTTCCAGAGTGTATCTTGCTTTTTTTATATATTGAACATCAGTTCTTTCCACAACTTAGTTCCTTTTGCTTTATATGTGACAAAGGGCTGCATGATAAATCCACCCAGAGACCTAACTGAAGTAGTAGATATGTTACAATAAAAGTCTGAAATCTGGTGAATGTCAATATTTATGTGAATGCTGAAAATGCCAAACAACTTATCTGACTGTCCAAATGCTCACAGATATGCCAGTGCAAAGTCAACAGTCACTAGATATCACTATCAGAATTTACTGGTATGTGTTCAAATAAATATCTCTTTTTGGACATTCACAAATGTGTCTTTATTTCCTATGTGATTGCAATATTCACCAAATCTTGGCATTTGGTATAATATATACAAACTTCATTAACTTCAATCATTAAGTGCATCTTTAATCTTTTAGGTTGTAAAGCACCAACCTTAACTGAATTTAATGAATTGTTCATGTTCAAAAATATGCAATTTTGTTTGTAATATTAAAACAATGAGATGTTCAGTCTTTCTACAACTGGTAACAGCACTGATAATGTTTTAATTTATTTCCTGTTTTCCTTTTTTGAAAAATGACTTGTGTGTATATCAGAGTTGGTTTTTCTATATTTGCCAGGGGTCCTTCCAAGGACACTAGAAGTCAGGTGCACAGAGATGGAAGGATGAAGTTCCAGCCTGGCTAGGCCAGGTAGAGTCAATAAGCTTCCTGGAGAGGTGATCAGTGTTTGAGCCTATAGAAGAAAGTGGAGACTCTTTTCTGTAACAGACAGGGTCTATACCTTGCTGATGAAAAGGTCCCCTTTCAATAGGATTATACTGCAAGTTTTGTTCATGGTTCATCACCATGGTTCATCATATTCTACCAGAGCATACAAATTGCTTCTGGGTCCCAAACACTTTCAGCTCATCAGCTGCCTTGAAATTGTTCACCTTTGCCATGCAGTTATGAAGCTTGTAAAACTTCCTTGGCTGCAGAGTACAGATGTGCATACTGCAGTCTAAAGTATTTGCAAGCCACATAATTGTTTAGGCTGTAATAATAGCGTATAAAGAGAATTCAGTGGCCTGAGCATTTTTGAGTAGGCTTGCCAAGTCTCCCCAGAGGGTGGGGAAACCCCCACCTCAGAGGCCCATTCCCTGCCGCCAGTGGATTGGGCCCCGGGGGGAACCCCACCCCCAAAGTATGCGACGTGCACGTCACCTGGAAGTGACGCAACCACGCCGGGCATGCTGGGGGCGGGGCCACTGTCATCCGAGGGAAAACTCTATGGTCGTGGCCCCGCCCCCGGCGAGGTCGCGTCACTTCCGGGTGATGGGGTTGCGGTGCGCGCGCACTCCGTGCGCACGTGCATGCTCCAGGAACACGCTGAGAGCCCCCCGCTCCAGCAGCAGGTTAGACGTGGCAACCCTATTTTTGAGGCAAAAATAGACAGCTTAATGAGAGCATGCCCTACATTCCTACATTCTGTTCTACACAGGGCTTATAAAGTTAACAATTTAATTAACTTATCATTTATTGTCATGACTGAAGTGTCTTCAAATGACTGATAGCATCAAGAAGGAGAGTAATTTATTTATTCGAACGGTAAAGCCAACATTTATGGCCATGCTGGTATCACTGACATTACTGAACCATTGGTGCTTCAAATGGTTAAGAGCAACCATCTGGAATGTTTCTTGACCAGCTTCATCCAAGCATATTAGTACACAAGTCTGATTCCATTCCCATCTCACATAGTTTTTGTGGCTGTATATAAGAAAATCTGAACTTTCTGGCTTGTATTAGCAAAACTTTGCTATTCTGTAAAAGGACAAGATGGACTTCCAACAGAGCTCTTGCCTTGTTTTGCAATGGTTGTTATCAATTAAATTGCTCATAATGTTTTAATACTCCAGTTGGTGTTAAAGTCACAGTTCATTACACTTGAAAAAGGTCTATGCTGTGCCAGAAGCAAATGGTGGTAATTGTTTTGGTTAGTTATGCCAGACTCTTTGATTATTCCAAGAACTAAAGCAGAGTCTTGCAAGTCTAAAATAAAATCTTTAAACCGAAAGACATTGTTTTACATAGGCAATGAACCTTGAATTTCAGGAGTAATGATGTTGGGGAATGGAGGGAGGGAAAAAGATACATTAAATATGGCCTGAGGCTGTTTACATAACAATTTCTGAAACAAGTTTCAATAGGAAATATATATTTTGAAGGTTAAAAAAAAGAGAAGTAAGCTACATAAGCTGCTTGTTAAGAGCAAGAGCTGTGAACAGGAAATAACTGAATATAATAAAATCTGGGAGAGAGGTGGCATGCTATAGCCCAGTCTCATCATTTCACAGAAGCTAAGCAGGATTGGTACTTAGAAGGGAAACCACCAAAGAAGACTCTACAGAGGAAAGCAGTGGTAAACCACCTCTACTTCTCATTTGCCTTAAAAGTCCTTTTCTGGGGTCAAAATGTCAGGTGTAACTGGATGATACTTTACACAAACAAAATAAAATCTGGAGAACAGGATTCTTTTTTTCAGAAGACTTCCACTTTCCTGGAAACTATGGTTTAATTTGCATGTGTTTAAAAAGCATTGCTATTGTTTGACAAGCAGGGCTATTTTGGGGCAGGAACGTACAGGGAATGAAGTTTCGGCTGGCTTCAGAGTGGGCCACACCCACTACAGCCAAAACCTCTGCATGCGTGGCTACAGAGGGAAGGCCTGGAGAGCGACCCCTGGCGACTCCAAGGCATGTGGGCCAGGGCCCCCCTGGAAGGATCGAGGAGGCATTTAAATGCCTCCTCATGCCTTCCCTGGCCTGTCCAAGGGCCAGCTTGCCCAGGCTCCCCAAAGCTATGGGGCACCCGGGCAAGCCAAAGGAAGGCATGGGGTGTGGCCTAATATGCTAATGAGCTGTCAGGGTGTGGCCTAATATGCTAATGAGTTCCTGCTGTTGGGTGTGGCCTATTATGCTAATGAGTTCCTGCTGGGCTTTTTCTACCAAAAAAAGCCCTGTTGACAAGTACGATTTGATCCTGGGTCTTGGGATCCTTGATCCAGAAACCTGTTTCCTGATTATGATGACGGAAGATGAAAGTCTTATTTGTGAGCTGTGCATCCATGGTCAGACATATGGCATGAATGGTGTTGCTGAGTCATATACTGTTAGCATTGTACCAAACAGAATTTTATAACCAAAAGATTTGCTCATGCAGGTGTTTGCAGGATTAGTAGTCACTGTGTTTGAGAGGGTCTTTAGGAAGCATAATTTAGCAGTGTGGTTAGAAATTGTGTGTACAGCTGCTAGGTGCTAGAAAGAAGTTAAATTTGTTTTATCACTCCTGAGCAAAATGAGAAGGTGAGAATCATTATGCTGATGATCAGAAAAAGACCAATTAAGGGAAGTGTAGAAGGAACAGAAATGTAGAAATAAAGAGAATTGAACTCTGAGAAGTAAGCTGTTGACTGCTGCATTGTTGCCCAACAAAGCATGCAAGTCCAGGATGATGCTGATGTTTCCACAAAGTTTCTGGATCATAACTGTGAGCACAAAAGCCAGTCAATGCAGATTTATCTAATGCCAAAGTTTCCTTGCCTGTTTTATATAACATGCTGTGTACTTGTATTTGGGGATTGGGGTTGGAATGTATGAGAAAATTACGGTGTGCACTTAGATATGAGACTGATAGTAGAGTATGGACTACCTGATGTCCATAGAGTATCTTTGTTAATTAGTCTTAGCTTAAGGGTGACTGCTATCAAGATATTACACCACTGGCACCTGTCCCAGCTATATTGGCAAGAGTATATATGGCAGTATTAGCAGTCATTATTGGTACTGCAGTGAACCACATGCTTACTTTATACATGTGTAGTGGAAGTGTACTAGAGCTGTTAAATATTGGGAAATTGTAGTTATAATGCTATCAAAAGAAATTGGGCTTCATATAAAAAGTACTCTCAAATTATTACGGTTAAATTAGGTAGCCACTATTGTCAGGAAAGTTCATGAGATAATATCATAGCGACTAGACTGTTATTGTTAAGTGCCATCAAGTCACTTCCAATTTATGGTGAGTCTATGAATTAATAACTTCCAAAATGTCCTATTATTAGAGCCTTGCTCAGGTCTTGCAAACTGAGGGCTGTGGCTTCCTTGATTGAATCAACTGATCTCATGTTGGGTCTTCCTCTTTCCTTGCAGCCTTCAGCTTTTCCTAGTGAGTCTTATCATCTTATAATATGACCAAAGTACAATAGTCTCAGCTTAGTCATTTTAGCTTCTAGGGAGAGTTCAGGCTTGATCTGATCTAGAACCCACATGTTGGTCTTTTTAGTAGTGCACAGTATCCACAAAACTCTTCTCCAACACATTTCAAAGGAATCAGCTTTCTTCCTGTCCACTTTTCTTCATTGTCCAGCTTTCACACCCATATATCCTTACACTTTAAAATCTTTTGGAGCTCCTTCATGGCTGCCCGTCCCAGTCTCATACCTATTATGTACTGATCTTTTCCTTCTCTTTCACCGTGCATCACCCTTGGGGGGGGGGGGGGTTGCTGTTGTTGTTCTGCATTTCATCCTGCTGTCACCATGCATGTCTGTCGGGTTTTCTTTTTCATTCTGCCGTGTTCCCTCCCTGTTATGTCTTGACATGTGCAATCTTCCACTCAGGCTGAACTGCTGTGGGTGCTAGTAGCCAGCATAAGGAGGCATGCCTGGGCTTGTCTGGGCAGGCCACCTAGTTGGAGCTTGAAGCCCCAGAACAAAGGCAGGCAGGATCCTGGAACCTGCCTGCAGATTGGCCCGTGAGGGCAGCCAGCCAATCTGGAGCCTGGAGGCCATTTGAACTCACCAATTGCATGGGGGATGGGAGTGGCTTAGGTGTATATAGTCAGGGCAGTTGCTCCATGTAAAGCATTCCTGTTGAGATGTAATAAACTGCTGCTTGTTGAAATCACTCTGCCTTCAGCTCTGCCATGTTAAACCCACTATTTAACACTCCCCTTCAGTGCTCAGTTTGCTTTCCACTCTCAGTTTCCTGGGGTTTCTCAGAGTGGTTTTGTGGCAGTCTTTCCCCCCCCCCACTTCACTTCAAAGCCATCGGTAAAATTAAAAATCCCTTGGATTTTTTCCTCCTCCCTTTTCCTACCCCTCAGAGGCCACTCCCCCACCCACATTGAGGTTGGTCCACCACTCTGCACCTTCTGCCGGATGTGTTATGTTTTAATTTTTTTAAAGTTGCATGAGTCTAGTGTTATCAGTTTAATGCTAAACTCGGACTGCTGGGGGACAAGGCAGGGAAGCGAGATGGGTGCAGTGGCAGTGCATCCTCCTTCTTTCCCGGAACTGCTGCCCCACTTCTCCACAGAGCAGATCTCGTGCATGTGCAGAGGCTTGCAGCACTGCCTCTACTGCCTGCCTGGGCCCCTTGCCTGCCCCCGTGTGCCTTCAGTGGGCTTCTGCTTAGGCTCCCACCAAGCCCTGCCAGTCCTCCTACCATGCTGCTGCCTTCCATACCAGTATTTACCCCCCCCTTAGAATCTGAGTGGGATGTAATATGAGCCTCAGCACATTCACTTAGAACTTCGGAAGCAAGCCCTGTGTATAAGCTGAGCACAAGAGCAGCTTCCTGTCTTTTGAGTGTGTTTAGGATGACAACCTGGCAGAAGAGAAAGTGAGTTTGGTCGTCCTTCACTGTGCAGGACAAAGGGATGCCATCCCTGGGTTCCACTGACAGGCTTCCAGTCAGGCTCCCACTGGGCCCTGCTGCTCCTCCCATCGCCACCTCACCAGCGATGGGGGAACCATTTTGGCAGTCTCTGGAAGCCTGAAATTAAAATGGTGCCTCATTGTTTCAAAAATATCTTCCAATAACCTGGTGTCATCTGCATATTTCAAATTATTAATGTTTTTCCCAGCAATTTTCATTCCACCTTCATCTAAATCTAATCCAGTTTTCCATATATGTTCTTCATATAGTTTTAAGAGAGAAGGAGATATGGGGGACAAGGCAGGGAAGCGAGATGGGTGCAGTGGCAGTGCATCCTCCTTCTTCCCCGGAGCTGCTGCCCCACTTCTCCACAGAGCAGGTCTCGTGCATGTGCAGAGGCTTGCAGCGCTGCCTCCACTGCCTGCCTGGGCCCCTTCCCTGCCCCCGTGTGCCTTCAGTGGGCTTCTGCTTAGGCTCCCACCAAGCCCTGCCAGTCCTCCTACCATGCTGCTGCCTTCCATACCAGTATTTACCCCCCCCCTTAGAATCTGAGTGGGATGTAATATGAGCCTCAGCGCATTCACTTAGAACTTCGGAAGCAAGCCCTGTGTATAAGCTGAGCACAAGAGCAGCTTCCTGTCTTTTGAGTGTGTTTGGGATGACAACCTGGCAGAAGAGAAAGTGAGTTTGGTCGTCCTTCATTGTTCAGGACAAAGGGATGCCATCCCTGGGTTCCACTGACAGGCTTCCAGTCAGGCTCCCACTGGGCCCTGCTGCTCCTCCCATCGCCACCTCACCAGCGATGGGGGAACCATTTTGGCAGTCTCTGGAAGCCTGAAATTAAAATGGTGCCTCATTGTTTCAAAAATATCTTCCAATAACCTGGTGTCATCTGCATATTTCAAATTATTAATGTTTTTCCCAGCAATTTTCACTCCACCTTCATCTAAATCTAATCCAGTTTTCCATATATGTTCTTCATATAGTTTTAAGAGATATGGAAATAATATGCATCCATGTCTGTTACCCTACATATAGATTGTATTAAATTAATGTAGCATACTTTTTCTCTTCAATGCAGACTTCCTGGTAGCTTGTTCTGGGCAAACTCTTTGTTAACGTGACCAGTACTGAACAAATTCTATTTCTTGACCAAAAAAGCAAGCAAAAATATTAGCAAAACCCATAAAAGTTTATAAAAACATAAACGTTGAAAAGAAAACCTATGGGTTGGATCCAACCAGCTTTTTTTGAGGGAGAAAAAGGAAGTAAAGGATCTCTTCTGACTTCCTGTAAGGGGTATTCTGGGGAGGATGGGGCCTGCATGTATAAAAGCCTTGCAGAATGTAGCTGAGAGGGGAATTGAATGAGATTAAGTGAAAAAACTGAGTAGATCCAACTCCATATCATTAATACATCTTCTGGAAATGATGTCTGGTTTTTTTTCAGAATTGGAATGTAAATTAACCATTTCAAATATGTGGGCCATTGTTTTGTTTTCTATATTTGTTGGCATATTCTTGTTAAGATTTTGATGGAGCCACTAGTTTAACATTAGCTAAACTGTGGAAATTGAAGAGAATACCAACAAGGAGACTTCCTAGGTAAGATCAGAGCTTTCTATGTGGACATAAATTTTTCAGCTCTTAAAAAAAGAAAAGAAAAGACAGGAATAAGACTGATGTAGTATTTATTATTCAACTTATACGGCGCCCTCCCTGCAATGCAGGCTCGGTATGGCAGGAAGACCTATGCCATATGGAACAAACAGGATGAAATTGGAAGCTTATATTAGTAATATATGACATATGGTACATCAAGACTTATTTTCACCAGATATCAGTAACCTGATTTGATATATTTTTTTTATTTAATGTGACTGTACTAACTTTTTTTGTAATAAAAAAAAATCCTTTGTGACTGGGTAACATCAGTTCCAAGAAAACCCAGAAGTGTTGTCATCCTCTATAGAAATCACTGGAGACTCTATGATAAAACCATAAAAACTAGTCCTATCACACCGTTGTGATGTCACACCATTGAACAGCTGCCCCCACATGCTCTCCCAGTTTCCCACTGGTTGCCAGTCCTGGACTGGCAAAGTAACCATACTTTTACAGTCCCCAGTGGATTAGAATATTTTAGTATTACAGCATTTAATATTGTAGGTTTTGTTTTGAATAGGGTGTAGGATGCTGCAGGCTCTTAATATATGGTAACTGTATATAAGGCCATAGAAAAAGTCCAAGCCACTGCAAGCTACAAATAAGTATTCTGGCCGCAGGCACAGGGATTTATTATTCCTCTCACCTTCGTGCAGTTAGAGCTATGGAAAGGGAGTACAACACATTGACTTTTTGTTGATATGGTTACTGGTTGATCATACAGAAGAGGCACAAGATTTCAACAGTTCAGTGACTGTCCTTTCTGCCTCAAAAAGCCAACCTTTTTTTCTTTCTGCTGAAATCATCTGGTTTGCACTCCTCTTTCTATGATTTTCTTATGACGTTTAGCTTGAAATGATGCAGAATTGCCGAGCGCTAGCGTGTGAACAGCTCAGAAGGAAAGAAAATGATGATTTGAATCCACTTCTGTTTGCAAACACCTAAACTGGAATGCAAGTTAACCACTCACATGCAAAAACAGAAGTCTGCACACACACACTCTTTAAGAAAAGCATGCCAATATAATATTGTATATTGCATCTCATATATTAGGAGCAAAATAATTATGGTCATTTTAAAATGTTCTGCAATGGGGTCTTTTTTATATTAAAAAACACGTGCCCATTTTACTAGTAGAGGGTAGTGCACCTGTGAATCTGAAAAACCACAGGAACAAAATAACACTTGACAGACTGGGAAAAACTCGGAGCATGGGGCATTGCAAAAGAATGTCCTGTCTAGAAAGACAAAATCCAGCCCTCCAGAACAATGCTCCCTCTAAACTGTGGAGTCTTGTGAGCAAAAATTCTACTTTGTGAGCTACTGGCCTTAAAGTTGTGAGCGAGCGATTTGGCTGCTGCATAAATTAGTTTGCTCTGGAACCATCCTTCCTGAGCGAAGACAAAAATGTGTGGATCTCTGCAGTCTTTAATTCAGTCAATCGCAGATGGGTGAAGAAGGAGGAGGATTCATACCAGCATTCTGTCAGTCTTCCTTTCTTTGCTAAATTCGAAGGTAGAGAACAAATTCTTTGGAATTCCTCCTTGGATTGGAAGGAAGTGAGGGGAAAGAAGACTCCAAGCTAGTCAGAGTTTACTGTTCAAATTGAGAGACAGAGACCTTTGATTGGATCTCTGCGAGTCTTTAATTCAGTCAAGCGCAGATGGGTGAAGAAGAAGGAGGATTCATACCAGCATTCTGTCAGTCTTCCTTTCTTCCAATTGCCTTTGAAGCAGCAAATTCTGGTGGATTGTTTCTTCTATGTTTCCCCTTTCCCTTCAGTACCCAATATACTATGCTTTTTCCCCAATCTCTCCAGGGTTGTTTTGTTTCTTCCTAATTTTTCTGCAGGTGTACTGTGGCTGTAATAGCAAAAGGAAAAAATCACCTGCAATACTGCCATTGGCTAAGAGTAAAAAAATAAAGTCCTGTTAAATGGAAAGGGTAAGCTTACACTGGAGTAAATGCACTTTGAATAAAGCATTGTACAGTTTTAATGGGGATAATGGGAATATAAAGGTAAAGGTTCCCTTGCTCGAAAGCCAGTCGAGTCCAACTCTAGGGTTGCGGTGCTCATCTCCGTTTCAAGCCGAAGAGCCAGCGCTGTCCGAAGACATTTCCGTGGTCGTGGCCGGCATGACTAAACACCAAGGCGCACGGAATGCTGTTACCTTCCCACCGAAGTGGTACCTATTTATCTACTTGCAATTTCTTGCTTTCGAACTGCTAGGTTGGCAGGAGCTGGAACTAGAGATGGGAGCTCACTCCATCATGCGGCACACTCGGGTCTTGAACTGCTGAACTACCGACCTTCCACAGCCTGCAGTTCAGCATCTTAACCACTTGAGCCACCGCAGCTCCACAATGGGAATATAGCACTATATTAAAAGCCATGCAGATTCCTAATCTCAGTTCAGCTTCCAGCTGATTGTGGAAGACTGTCATTAAGATGTTCTGAACAACCAAGAGGTGCTTAGTCCCTAAGGGTCAAAACAGACAAAACACTGAGAGATCTATGGTCCCATCATCCCAGTGTTTTTAAAATCAGTTACAACTGCACAGAGCCCAATTCAGATAGGGATAAATATGCTGGAAGTGGAAAGGTGGTTTGACCCTTCTAAGACTGCACAGTTTTGTGAATGGAAACCAAGCACCAAATGTCGTTGTAGCCCTTTCAATGAAAAAGGTGGCCCAAAATATAAGTACCATCTCTCCCCCCCCCCTTTAAGCGGCTAATTGCATTGATTAAGCAAAACTGTGCAGGTGGTCCGAAGTCACATCGAAGTCCAATGCAGCAGTAAGTTGTCTTTTAAAGACTAAGACAGACAGATGATCTGGCCCTAAATTTTTGCTCAGTCTAGACATGGGTTGGATTAGAGCCTGGACAGGAGCAGGGGGTTGGAATTAGAGATGCTCAAACACTTGTTGATTTGGCTGGCTTCCTGTTTGCCAGTTGTGAACAGGGACCTGATTTGGTGATTGATTTGATAGTTCAGCAACCTTTGAGGGTGTTCAGTGGGTTGTTTCACTATACTCCTTACTACAAATGCAGTATATCACAGTTGGCTTTTCCCCCTTCATCTGACTGAGTTTTCCTACCCCCACCCCACAATCTTTGCTGTGTAACTGCTCTGCTCAACAGGAAATTATTTAAATAGACAATTAGATCACTGACAAATCATATAAATCAGTCATCAGTAAATGCTGTGTTTCAATAAAATCATATCCTTCAGGGTTCATCTCAGTAGTCCTTAGTGATGGCAATGGTTGCTGATCAGTTTGAATCGACAGAATCTTTGCACATTTTCAGTTTTGGGAAAACCCGATGCAGACTTGTGTAGTGGGTATTTGTCGCTACTTGGCACAAACTTATATATGATCATCATCTTTGAACACAGTAAGTTCAACAGTCCCTTCTCACATTAACATCCTTTGCAATGTAAGGGATTGTCATAAAGCAGCAAGGGGTCAAGTTGTTTGCAGAAAAGACAGGGATAAAAGAGATTGGTGATGATAGAATATCAGGCGACTTTCAGAGGGCCATCCATGCAAACAATGGTGATAGAAATGACCATTGTTTTAGTTCAGCAGTGCAAATACTGGCAGCCATCCAGGGATCATCTTTGGAAACAGAATTCCACATGCAAGCAACGCTTACTCCAACACAAAATCGATGATACAACCTATTCGTCTGAGCAAAATCAAGGCATAACCTGATCAACTGTTCCAGTTCATACAGTGAACAGAGCACACAGTTCTGCAGGTTTGTTTGTGTGTGCATGTGTGTGTGGTAGGTACAGTATCTTGCATAAGCTATGTACATAATAGTGAGTAATTTCTTTCACTTGCAGCCTTTTGGGTTATAGCAACTAATTTTTTGTCTTCTTTGATGTGTTAACCAAATGCTCCAAATAACTAGATAATCTGTTACAATTTCAGAGAGTGAATATTGTTAGAGGTAGAGTGAGTACACTTATAAAATAAATTTCTCATTTCTTTTTCTGTGGATGCCCATTCAGGTACTATTAAGAATGAAGTTGCAGCCTCCTGTATTGCATTTTAGTTTCATCCTGTCCAGCTTGCTACTGTCAAGGGGCTCCGTTCCTTTCTGTCAATGCTGCCCATTGTTATTGACTCCTCTGTACTGAGTGTCCCATTTCTACAGCACAGTCCTATATCAGAGTTTCTAAAGATTAACACCACAGAAATTATTAAACTGTTCCTCAAATCTACAACTTAATAGTTATGTTGTAAGTGGTAGAGGCAAAGAGGGGGTAAGTGTTTGCTTGAGGTGATGCGGTTTCTGAGCTGTTTGAGGTGTGCCTGGCTTTTGGTGAGAGCACTAGAAGCACATAGTTCTGCTGGGAGTGAGTTGAGTCAGCTGCCTGCTACTGTCTGACTCCTGGGGATAGAGCCACAGTTCTCAGCTGTAAAGCAGAGCTCATTAGAGGGCTGACTCTTAAAAGATCAGGATCCCTGTGGGGCTTAAGAATGGTGCTTGAAACAGTGCTTTGAGCAGGGGAGTTCAGCTTAGGAGTTCAGCATGAGAGGCCAAGGGGGAGCAGAAGAGAACCCCTCTAGTCCAAGTTTCCTGAGAAGGGACATACAAGCATCACATCATTTAGGAGGGTGATTAGAGTTGCCAGGTCCTACCCTCTTCCCAGCGAGGGAATCTTTGGGCCTTGCCAGTATTGCACGTGGGACACAGTGACATCACCTGGAAGAGACATTATAACATCGCTGACGTCGCTCGGCAGTGCTCTAGTTTTTGGGCAAAACTCTATGGTTTGAGCCCAAATTTGTCAGAGTTTTGCCCAAAAACTAGTGTTGCTGTGTGATGTCAGCAACATGATGATGTCACTTCCAGGTGATGTCACTTCTGGGGGCTGGCAGCCCTAAGGGTGGTGTGCTGCTGTATCTTTCTTGCTACAGAAACTATTTAAAACCACACTTAATGAAGTCCAGATGGAATGCATTTCACAGGTTAGGAAAGGCACTGCCAAGTCTAAAAGAATGCCTGCCTGATTAACACCACAAGTCAAGGAAGCTATAAAAAGTAAAGAGGCTTCTTTTAAAAGATGGAAGGTCTGCCCCAATGAATGGAACAGAAGGGACCACAGGCTCTAGCAAAATAAATGTAAGTCAATAATTAGGTGTGCAAAAATTAAAAAAAAGAATTTGAGGAGCAAGTTGCTAAAAGGATCAAGACAAACAATAAACATTTCTTTCAATATATCTGGAGTAGAAAACGAGCCAGAGAAGCACTTGGGCCTTTGAATGGTAAAGGAATAAAGGGATTGCTAAAGAAGATGGGCAGAAAAGCCAAATTAATTTTTTGCTTCTGTGTTCACTCTGGAAAAGTTTGAGGCATGTACTCATGCCACAGCCACTATTTTCAGGAAGGGAGCATGAAGAACTGAGTCAAAGAGATAAGTTCTGCACCTTTTGGGGAAATTAAAAACCAGTAAGTCTCCAGATCCTGATGGCATACACCCAAGAGTTCTTAGGGAATTCAAATGTGAATATGTAATTTATCACTAAATTCAGCTGCTGTACCAGAAGACTGAAGGGTAGCAAATGTTACACCAATTTTAAAAAGAGGTCCAGAGGGGAATCAGGAAGTTACAGGTCAGTCATCCTAGTGTCTGTCCCAGGCAAATTAATAGAAACTGTAATCAAAGATGGAATTGTTAGGCACACAGAGGAACAAAGCCTGCTGAGGGAAAATCAGCCTGGCTTCTGCAAAGGGAAGTCCTGCCTCATCAAACCTTTGGAGTTTTTTGAAAAAGTGAACAAGCACGTAGACAATGGTGACCCAGTAGGCATTATATACTTGGTCTTCAAAAGGCTTTTGACAAGGTGCCTCACCAAAGACTCCTGAGTAAATTTAGCAGCCATGGAATAACAGGATGGGTACTCTTATGAATTAAAAATTGGTTAAATGTGCAGGAAGCAATGTGTAGGAATTAATGGACAGTTCTTATAATGGAGGGAAGTAAGCAGTGGAGTCCCACAGGGATCAGTATTGGGGACAATACTGTTTAATTTATTCATAAATGATCTGGAACTAGGGGTGACTAATGCAGTGGCCAGATTTGCAGGTGACACAAAATTATTCAGGATAGTGAAAACCAAAGCTGACTGTGAAGAGCTCTGAGAGGATGTCCAGAAATTGGGTGAGTGGGCAATGTTGCAAATGAAGGTCAGTATCGGTGAGTGTAAAGTGATGTACGTTGGGACAAAGAATACCAACTTCAAGTATTTATTTATTTTATTTTTCAGATTTTTACCCTGCCCTCCCGGCTGAAGCTGGCTCAGGGCAACTCACGTAAAAACAGATAGTTACATTATAACATAGTTGTGGTTAAAACAAATATAAAATCATAATAAAGTGCTAGTGGTTCTTAATAGTCATATAGCGGTTTCAGCCAGTGTAGAATGTTCTCCGCTTGCAGTCAGCTCTTGTTGTTAGTTGGATGTCCCTGCAGGGTTTGCTGTTCTTTTAGGCTGTTGATGACAGTTTTCAGGGTCCAGGGCCCTCTCCCTTTTAACCAACCAATGTTCTTCATTAGTGGTGGCAGCTCTCAAAAACCTGGCAGAAGAGCTCTGTTTTACAGGCCCTGCAGAACTGTAAAAGGTCCCCCAGGGCCCTGATCTCCTTTTGGAGCTCATTCCACCAGGCTGGGACTACCATCGAAAAGGCCCTCGCCCTCGTTGTTGACAGCCTAGCATTCTTAGGACCTGGGAGGGCCAGCCGATTCTGGGCCCCGACTGCAGTGCTCTCTGGGGAAAGGTGGTCCCTTCCAGATTTGAGACAAGGGCAGCCCCATGTAGAGAGCATTACAGTAGTCTAGTCTTGAGGTAACCATTGCATGGATCACTGTCACCAGGTCATTATGTTTGAGGAAGAGAACCAACTGCCTGATCAGCCAAAGATAGTAAAAGGCTGATTTGGTAGTGGCTGCTACCTGGGCCTCCATAGTTAGGGTGGAATCCAGGAGCACTCCCAAACGCCTAACCTCTGTCATTGGCACCAATGGCACCCCATCGAAGGTCGGGAGTGGGATCCCTAAGCCCAGCCCACTCCGACTCAGGCACAGGACCTCTGTCTTTGTACCAGCCACGGCCTGTAACACCCAGTCCAGATCTTCCGGTTTGGAGTCGGACTGACCACCCAACAGCAGATAGAGCTGGGTGTCATCCGCATATTGGTGACAACCCAGCCCATGCCTCTGGGCAATCTGGGCAAAGGGGCACATGTAGATGTTGAAGAGCATCGGGGACAGCACCGCCCCTTGAGGCACACCACAGTCCAGTGGGTGTCTCTGGGATAGCTGTTTCCTTAGTGCCACCCTTTGTCCCCGACCCTGCCCTTGAAGAAAAGAGGCAAGCCATTGCAAGGCTAGCCCCTGAATCCCCATGTCAGTGAGGTGGTGGGTCAGTAGCTGATGGTCAACCATGTGGAACGCAGCCGACAGATCCAACAGCAACAGCACCGCCGAGCTGCCTCAATCCAGATGCCTCTGGAGATTGTCTGTGAGGGCAACCAGTGCCATCTCCAGACTGGAAGGGATCTAAAATGGAAGTGTCATCCAAAAAGCCTTGTAGCTGAACTGCCACTGCCCTCTCTATCATCTTGCCCAGGTAGGGCAAGTTAGAAACCAGCAGATAGTTGGCCAATTCAGCCAGGTCCAAAGACGGCTTTTTTAAAAGAAGGCAGACCACTGCTTCCTTAATTGCCTTGGGGAACAGTCTTTCAAAGAGAGACTTGTTGATAATCTCCCGCAAGGCACCTCGAAACCCCTCGTGGCCAGCTTTAATTAGCCACAAAGGGCACGGATCAAGGGAGCAGATGGTAGGGTGGACAGTTAGAAGCAATTTGTCGACTTCCTCTAGGCTGAGCAGACCGAAGTGATCCAGAACTTGACCAGAAGATGTGCATGGAGCCTCGAACTCACTCACTGTATCAACTGTAGCAGGGAGGTCATGGTGGAGTGATAAGACATTATCTGCAAAATGGCTTGCAAAAGCCTCACAGCCAATAGCCAATTCCCTATTATTTGATTTGCCTTGCGGCAATGTAGTAATAGACTGGATTGTTCTAAGCAATTGGGCTCAGCATGAGCTTGCAGATGCAATCATAACCACATAATACTCTCTTTTTGCAGCTTTGACTGCCATCTCATAGGATCTCATAAACGTCCTATAGGGTGTTCTTGTAGCTTCGTCGCAAGTACGCTGCCTCTTTCTCTCTAACCGTCTTAGACCTCGCTTCATCAGCCGCAATTCCTAGGTAAACCATGGAGCCAGCCTAGAGCGAGGGCACAGGGGCACCGGGGAGCGATCTCGTCGATGGCTGTCGAGAGTCGGTCATGCCAGTCCTCTACGAGCTCATCCAGTGAGCAACCAGGGGGCATTGGATCCCGGAGG
Organism: Gekko japonicus; assembly: GCF_001447785.1. Taxonomy (NCBI): domain Eukaryota; kingdom Metazoa; phylum Chordata; class Lepidosauria; order Squamata; family Gekkonidae; genus Gekko; species Gekko japonicus. The sequence continues at coordinate 230,912 of NW_015166423.1, forward strand.
GCCATATGCAGCTGTATTGGGTCCATTTGGCTCCACGGGCGAGCCAAAATAGGCTCACCACCTAAACAGGGTCAGAGTGACATATTCAGATGAGCCTTCAGAGCAAAGTGGTACGACCATGGTACTGCCAAGGCAGTAATCTGGTCCACTGCAACTCCCTCCGCGAAGACCAAATCAAGCATGTGCCCAGCCCGATGAGTGGGAGTCATTACAAATTGGGAGAGCCTTAGTTCTGCCATGGACGATACCAGGTCTGCTGCCTGAGTGGAGGTCGCATCATCTGCATGGACATTGAAATCACCCAGGACTATCAGCCTAGGGGTGTTCCAATGCCCAGCCCGATATGGCCTCCACCAGGGATGGCAGGTTACTGGCCGGTGTGTTGGGGCTGTTCCCAGAGCCACTTAAGGAAGGGATGGTCTGCCCTCTCTTAAAATTTTTTTTCTGGGCCTGGCCAAATTGGCTAACTGTCGGCCGGTTTCCAATTCTGGCTCTCTTTAATACTTGGATGGGAGACCACCAACGAAGTCAAGGGTCACTACATAGAAGCAGCCAAGAGCTTTATGGATGACACTTCCATGTTAGATTCTTACCAGTCCGGCTTTCGCCCGGGATACAAGTCGGGATTGAGACGGCTTTGGTCGCTCTCACAGATGACCTTTGGAGGCATCTGGATCAAGGCAGATTGGCGGTACTGTCGCTGTTGGACCTGTTGGCTGCGTTCAACATGGTCGACCATCAGTTACTGGTCCACCGCCTTGCCGACATGGGAATGCAGGGGCTTGCCTTGCAATGGCAGTGCAAGGGGCAGTGCTCTCCCCGATGCTATTTAACATCTATATGTGCCCCCTTGCCCAGATTGCCCGGAGGCATGGGCTGGGATGTCACCAGTATGTGGATGACACCCAGCTCTATCTGGTGTTGGGCAGCTGGTCAGACTCCAGACCGGAAGATCTGGACTGGGCACTACAAGGTGTGGCTGGTTGGCTTCGGCTGAGTCAGCTGAAGTTGAATCCGACGAAGACAGAGGTACTGTGCTTGAGTCGGGGTGGGGATCCCACTCCCGACCTTTGACGGGGTACCATTGGTGCTGGAGGTTAGGAGTTTGGGAGTGCTCCTGGACACCTCCTTAACAATGGAGGCCCAGGTAGCAGCCACTGCCAGGTCGGCCTTTTACCATCTGCAGCTGGTCAGGCAATTGCCTCCCTTCCTGGACCACAACGACTTGGCTACAGTGATCCATGCGATGGTCATCTCGAGATTGGACTACTGTAACACTCTCTACATGGGGCTGCTCTTGTCACAAATTCAGAAGCTGCAGCTAGTGCAGAATGCAGTGCCCAAGCTGCTGATGGCCCTCCCTAGATGGGAGCACATCCAGCCTGTGTTGAGGACACTGCACTGGCTGTCAATAGCATACCAAATTCGCTTCAAGGTGCTGGCACTTACCTATAAAGCCCTATATGGCCAGGGTCCACCTAGATCCGACATACCTGAGGAACTACCTTTCCCCATACATACCCTAGAAAGCACTACGGTCGGGGTCTCGAGATAGATTGATCCTCCCTGGTCCTAAGAACACCAGGCTCATTACCACCAGGGCAGGGGCCTTTTCAGTGGCAGCTCCATACTGGTGGAATGAGCTCCCGGAAGAGATCAGGGCCCTGCAAGATGGAGCTCTTCCACCAGGCTTTGAACTAGGAGCCGCCCCCACTATCACCACCAACTCTTGGCTGTGGTGGCCAGCTTGTGTGAAGAACATCGAGAAACTGAAAAACTTACAAAAAGTATGCCGTCTTGTATAATTAGCAAAACATCAACAGCATATTAATATTATTATTATTATTATTATTATTATTATTATTATTATTATTATTATTATTATTATTATTATTATTAAATTGTTTTATGTTGCTTTTATCGGATTTTAATTGCTGTCTATATATTATGTAATATGTTTTAATGAATGTAAGCCGCCCTGAGCCTGCTTTGCGGAGAGGGCAGGGTACAAGCTGAAAAATAAATAAATAAATAAATAAATGCCACATAAATTTCTGTTTCAGCTGTGAGGCTAAGGAGCACCTTAACCCTCATCACTGGGTTGTTATCTAGTGGTTATAAATTACCAAGAAAATAAATGATTCTGATTGCTTTTAGCTGTTTCCTTGCATATATTATGATTGTATTATTTCAGACAAATGGGAAGAGGAATCTTGAAAACAAACACATTGGATTAATTAGGGTTTTCTTAATTGCTTGTCATTCTTTGAGACAATCCCTTTGTAAAGTTTTGTGCTGCCATTCTGTTAGTCTTTGGTTTAATTATTGATTGAGTTGATGAATAACTGAGACAAAAGAAAACTGTCTCAAAGGAGATGGACACCAATTTCAAATTCGTCTTTTGCATTGCTAGCCAGAGGGGATGGGGAATGAAGGTTTCACTTAGGAAATGAGGCCAAAATGAACAATTTAGCCTTCAGAATACATTGAGACCCTTGGTTTTCAATCTGAAAAAAACTTTTAATTAACCTCCGTAGTGTCACACAGTTGTAACTGTGTAAAACTGTGAAGATAAGTACTGCATTTATCCAGTGTGCCATACTAAAGCTTTCAGGATTTTCTTGCTGTTTGGCTTTCCCTTAAAACATAGCAAGAGTGATATTTAAACACTTTTATTCTAAAGAGCATTCCATCCATTCTGTCTGGAGCACAGCCTGCTCCATGCTTGCCTCCAAGCACATCTTGACATTTTTAAAATGAATGTGGTTCTCCAGAGGGTGGGTGACGCATATGCATCTAGCAGGTGTGTAATCTAGCTATGTATACAGATGTATTAAAAATGTATTAACTGCAGTTCATGATTAACGCTGACTGAAGAGCACTGAAAAACAGAGGCCACTCAGTAGCAATCCATTAATATCACCTTGGTTTAGACTGCAGTGAGTGATGTTGAATGGGGGGGATGACGACTGGTGAGTGGACTTATGTAAACTTCTTTAATCAACACTAGCATAATGGTTTTGGCTGTGAGCCATCAAATAGTCAACCCTAGCTTTAACAGAGAGTCTTGTAGGGAGATCTCTGCCAGAAGGCCTCCTAATGAGAGCTGATTGCATTAAAAAGTGCTTATTAGGGAAATCATACCAAAGTGTGAATTATAATCATCCTAACACTTACATTTGAAAGGAACAAATATTACGGGGAAAGGAAATTATACTTGAACAAATGCAGTTGTCTTCATAAAGTACTACTAAAATGTCAGAGAGATTGTTTATATATTTTTTAAAAACTCATTTGAATTTTTCCCTTATCCCCTACACACACACACACACACACACACACACACACATACACACACACACGAATGAAGCTCATAGACTAGAGTAATTTTTCAGAATCACCGAATGAATTCCTTGAGCCATATTTTTCTAAGGTGGAAAGCTTTTGTTTCAAGACTGAGTCTAGTTTGGCTGCTCTTCCTGTTTAATGAAATTTTCAAGCAGCTGTGCAGTTAAATAACCAAATTAAGAATAAATTCCTTATTGTGTTTATGTGGGACCCATAAACGACCTTTTAACTAATCTGTTCATGTAACCAACCCTTCCAGGAAGGGAATGCCTATATAGGGATTACTCTGTCAGGGACTCTAGGACTTGAATCAGAAAACTTGGGGTCTGAGCTGAAATGTTACCTGGGTAACAGTGGCTTCTGTGTGTGTGTACTTGGCCTGATTTTTTTTGAGAGAGAGGCTCAGTTAAAAGAACAGAGAAAGATTTTTTCAATTGGTTACAATTAGCATGAATGGAAATTACAGTAAGGTTGGTGCATGTACCCTAAAATGGGGTGTAGGAATGCAAATTGGGACAGGACATGGTATTAAGTGTAGGCTTTTTAAAAATATGCAAATAGTTTGTATTAGAATGTATCCTATGAACCAGGCTGGTACAATGATTACTGGCACCTTAGAAGGCCTTGTGCTCCTTAAAGTCTGGTTCCCTAGACGAATGCCTCATGCGCCTCTATGATTAGTCTGCCCCTTCCCATGAACAACTGATTTGACATACCAAACCAGGGGTCTTTTTGTAGAAAAAGAGCTGCCGGAGCTCATTAGCATAACTCATTAGCATATGCCACACCCCCTGACATCACCGGAAGTGTGTCATAAGGCCACACACCCTGACATCACCGGAACCTCTTGATGAGTGTTTTTTGTTTCTTGTCCTTGGCCCTTTC
>NW_015166423.1:235650-237432 GCF_001447785.1 Gekko japonicus
GCCAGACATAAGAACATAAGAGAAGCCAATGCTGGATCAGGCCAATGGCCCCTCCAGTCCAACACTCTGTTACACAGGGGCCAAAAATACCAGGGGCCATCAGGAGGTCCAGCAGTGGGGCCAGGGCACCAGAAGCCCTCCCACTATTCCCCCCCAAAAAAGCTGCCCCCCGCGGCACTGGAGAAGCTGGCCAGCATGCCCAAGCTGGAGCCCGACCCCCCACCGCTGCCCCCTGCCCCGGACGCCTCCCTCCACGCCAGGGACGGCTTCTCCAATGGGGAGGATGCCGAAGAGATTGATGTGGGAGACTGAGGGTCAGGTGCACTGAACCGAGGGAGGGGGCCTGGACCCCCTGCCTGCCCTCCATGGGGGTGCAGATGGCCGGTCCCTGTCCGGAGGCCCAGGGGGTCCGATCCGCATATTCCAGGCGCATGGGGGGATGCGCCTTGGCACCAGGAGTCCTTTCAGGCGGCCATGGCGCAACTCAGCTCCCGCGGCACTCCAGGCCCGCCATCCCGGCTCCGGCCTGCTTCTTTCTCTCTTTGGGCCGAGGATGAGCCCGCAGTTCTCGCGGGGAAGAAGGCCATGGCTGGCCCGGTGCGAGGGAGACTGCTCCCTGCCCCCCGGTTCTCTCTCCCCCTCTGCCCGACAGACGCGCCGCCTCAGAGCCCTCTCCTCTTGGTGCTGCTGTGTGCCCCTGATCCCGCCGCCAGCTCTCTGCTGCCTGCCGCTGCCATGGGGGGGGCAGGAGGGGAGGCCGGACATCCTGGATGGAGTGGCGGCTGGGACTGGTAGCACAGGTAGGGCGGCGGCAGGGAGACCGAGGCTTAAACCCCACAGGACGGCCTGGGCGCTGCTCCGAGCCTGCCTTCTTCTGTCCGGGGCTCATCCAGGAGAGACGCCTTCCATGTGGAAGGGAAGGCAAGGGTGGCCTCGGGAAGGAGCCCCGCCCCAGCAGAGCGGCACCGAGAGTTGCTCCCGCAGCCATGCAGCCCCTAGCAGACCGGCTACCTCTGGCCACATGCAAAGTGCCTTCCCCCCGCAGTCACTTGGGATCGCAGGATGAGCCCGCAGGGGAGGGGGCGACTCTGTTCCGACCCGCAGCGCTGTCGGGGGCGGGGGAGTCAGTGACCCGGTGGCTGCCGGCCGTGGCTGCGCCGCAGACGATTCAATTAGGCGGCTGGGGGCGACACTGCCATCTGCTGCAGGGCGGGTGATTGATGGTGGCTGCGCTTTCAGCCCGCGGAAGGAGGCCCCGGCGGCAGCGCTCGGGATTAGCCAGGGCAGGGCTTCCCCTCGGCCGTTTGTGGCGGGGCCGCCTCCAGCACCCCCCCCACTGGCTCCCACCACCTCGAGCCCTCCTCCCCCTGTGGGGGACCACCCCGCCCCGCCCCCTGGGCTATTCACTCCCGGAGCTGTGCTCCGGAGAACTCCGGCCCCATCCGACCCCTGTACCAAACTATTCTGAGTTTAATTGCCAGTGTCCCACATGTCCTTGGGTAAGGTAGTTGGCATCCTATTGTTTTTTAATAGTAGTATTGCCAAAGCCATGGAGGAATAGATCCTATGGACCATGTTTGTGTATTTATTGTGTATTTATTAATGTTTAATAAACATAATACTTATTGTATTCAAGAAGTAGAAGAGAAGAGATTGGGTTTATACCCCACCCTTCACTACCCAAAGGTGTCTCAGAGCGGCTTACAAACTCCTTTCCCTTCCTCTCCCCAGAACAGACACCCTGTGAGGTACGTGGGGCTGAGAGAGCTCTGACAGAAACTG
>NW_015166423.1:238664-244046 GCF_001447785.1 Gekko japonicus
AATTGAAAATAAACTTGAAAAAGTGAGAGCTTATCTCATAAGTAGTCTGACAGTTTTGAAAACATTCCTTATCACTTTTTTTTTTAAAAAAACCCTGACATGTATCATTTAAACAAAACATCGTTTTTACTGATGGAGCCAACTCCATCTGCTTGCCTCAACCTGCTTGTCACATTCAGAACATTGCTTAGGAAATAACAGTTGACAACAATGGGTGTATTTGTTTGTCATCTAGACATTGAAACAGGCAAAAGAACAGCTGGAGTACGCTATGGCTCTGAGAACACTGCTGGGATACATCATGGAGAATTCTATTGAACATTATTCTTCTAAATAGCACCACCTCTCCCCTCTATACGGGAATGGTGTAAAGTGCAGCAGTGGGGCTAATTGAATGCGGCTGGTAATGGGAAGGAACAGGGTGATAATTGCTAGATCCATGTTGAATGGAGTAGGATGTAGGGGAGGTTCATAATAGCATTGCAGAGAAACATCCCTAAATCAACAGAGTTCAATGCTGCAAAAGCTGCTGTAGGAAAGGGATAAACGCTGGTAAAGAATGCGTGTGAGGAAAATGCAGACATTAATAGAAATATCCTAAAACAAAAGCCATGTAATACTTTTTATTACAACCTGCCCAAATAACACAAATCTATATGCAAGCCTTTATATTCTTCAAAACTCTTCATTAGGCTGGAATTTTAACAAATGAGGCAGAGACAGAGAAAAAGCAATGTTTCCGGTCATAATCCTGAGGCTTTTCTTCTGCATCCCCTGTGGATTAAATAGGCAATGGGTGGAAGTAGTATCAGGTTGTACCTTTGCCTTCTGGGAGGGAGAAGGTATGGAAACAGCTGCCTCAAAATATAAATCTGCATCGGCCTTCCCTTGCTCTAGTAGTCTATCTGTTAATTACCATCCTAACACCCACGGTCACACATGAAGCACAGTCTCTTCTGAGAGAAGACACGCTAGCTGTATCAAACCTTTGATCGCCGTCTGATTGTTTAATTTAAAAATTGTTCTTATGAATTGGATTTTATTATATAATGATTAATTTATTACTGTTTTAATGTATTGTTGGCTCTCATTGTTACCTTCCATGAGCCCTGTGCAGGGGTAGGGCAGGCTATAAGCCTACTACAATAAATAAATATAAAAGCCAGTGTTGAATCAAACGTCCTCCTAACACCAGACAGAACAAACAGGTTCCTTAAAAGACTGAGAGCAGGAAAAAAGTGATAGTCCTCATATTAGTAATACTGGGGATTAACTTCAGTTGATGCACTGGATAAAGAGTCAAATAAATCTGAACTGGGTGGTACTATGTAATGGGGAGAAGCCACCCCATCAGTTCAGTCCTTTCCTAGGAAAGTTTCCTAAATTATAATCTACAATAGAGAACCCTAAATTGCACCTGTAGAGAATCTTGAATTCACAACATCAGAAGGACCTGAAGGCTGTCCAGTCCAACCAGAGGAGTCAGTTGTCCCCATGTGATAGGGATGCCAGCCTCCAGGTGGGACCTGGGGATCTCCTAGAATTACATCAAATCTCCAGATTACAGAGATCAGTTGCCCTGGAGAAAATGGATGTTTTGGAGGGTAGATTCTATGGCCACTGAGGTCCTTGTCCTCCCCAGGTTCCATTCTCAAATCTCCAGGAGTTTCCCAACCTCGATCTGGCCACCCTAACCTGCATCCCCCACCAGTGGCTGGGGGGACCCGGCAACCCTAGATAAAGAGTACAGTGCGAGGAAGAAAGCACACCTGAACAATGTGAGCTCAAGACCTTAAAGTTTAAGAACTGGAAACACAATGCCCATCATAAAGTATGGGAGAATGCAAGGAGTTATTTTTAAGAGGGCTGGGTGGCAGAAAAGAATTTATGGCTGAAGGCAGAGAATTGGTGCTTAATGAAGAAAGTATTGGGAATCAAGTTTAAGGAATTGGGAAGGGATGTTAGTGAGGAAGATTTGGGCAGTAGAAGAGATGAGGTTAATATTTTGGCAGTGCAAGTTTTGGTTAGGGGACAGAGATGAGATAAGAGGAGAAGGCTGCAGTAATCAATGCAAGAGCTTACCAGAACACAAACCAGAGGTTTAGCTAGGTGATAATACAGAAAAGATACATTATCATGATTAGAGCCTAAGTTGAATACAGGGTACAAAAGAAATAATTATCAGGTATCTAGGAGTGCATTTTGAGCAAGTCTCTTTTTCCTCAGTCAAACCAGTGGTTAATAAGAGGTAGCACTGATCCTCAATCAGTTATCTGGACTTTCTCAGAGCATAAAGCCTAGGGTCTGGAAATTATTTTAATAGATATGAGTTTTCAGTATTGGGGGGGTAGCTTATTTGAGAGGGGGAGAAGTGTCCCTCTGTGTTTGGTTTGGCTCTCTTTTTTTTATGAAGAAAGGAGCATTTGGCTGGTTTGTTTACAGTGGAGAAGGAAATGGCAGTACTGCACAGGAACCTGGAATGTAAGATCTATGAATCAAGGTAAGTTGAATGTGGTCAAAAATGAGATGGCAAGACTGAACATCGACATCTTGGGAATCAGTGAACTAAAGTGGACAGGAATGGGTGAATTTAACTCAGAAGACCATTATATCTACTACTCTGGCCAACAATCCGTAGAAAAAATGGTGTGGCCATTGTAGTCAACAAGAGAGTACGAAAGGCAGTAATGGGATACAATCTTAAAAACAACACAATGAGCTCGGTCCGAATCCAAGACAAACCATTCAGCATCCCAGTAATCCAAGTCTATACACCAACCACTGACACAGAGGAGGCTGAAATGGACCAGTTCTATGAAGACCTACAACACCTCCAAGAACACCCCCCCCCCAAAAAAAAAGAAGATGTCTTTAGCATCATAGGGGACTGGAATGCTAAAGTAGGAAGTCAAAAGGTAACCGGAATAACGGACAAGTTTGGCCTTGGAGAACAAAATGAAGCTGGGCAAAGGCTAACAGAGTTTTGTCAAAAGAACATGCTGGTCATAGCAAACACCCTCTTCCAACAACCTAAGAGGCGACTCTACATATGGACACCAACAGATGGGCAACACCGAAATGAGATTGATTATGTCAATACAGTCAAAGATGGAGAAGCTCTGTAGAGTCAGTAAAAACAAGACCAGGAGCTGACTATGGCTCAGATCAGTGCTCCCTCTAAGCTGTGGAGTCTTGTGAGCAAAAATTCTACTTTGTGAGCTACCGGCATTAAAGTTGTGAGCAAATGATTCAGCTAGTGCATAAATTAGTTAGCTCTGGAGCCATCCTTCCTGAGCTAAGACAAAAATCTGTGAGCTGGAGGCTAAAAAATTGTGAGCTAGATTACACTAATTTAGCTTAGAGGGAACACAGTGCATATTTACCCATGCATCTGAATGATGATGCAGTCTTTCTGACTGTATTGCATTGCATTATATACACATTCCAATGCTCATTTGAATGCATGGCCATTGTTCCAGTTTAACGCAAGGGTAAGGATTGTAATATACTTTTCAAAGTTCTTGAAATCAATCCAGAAGACACTCTTCCACTCAGTTTTTCCTATGCAAGACAATCCAAGGACAGTCTCCTAAACCCAGCAGGTATTTGTCTTGCTAAATTTTGTATGCAATATAATAGAATTTGGTTAAATGGTTTGATTGACTTTCCAAATTCTGGAGAGTTTACTTTTTTTTCCAGGAGGGGCTGCAGTGTAATCGATTATGACTTAATTTCCCCATCATTGAAACCTTATGTTAAAGATTTCACAGTGGGTGACGCCACTATTAGTGACCATCTTCCCCTTATTTTGACTCTTCAAGTTAGTTTTCATTCCAATCCTTCCCGTAACTCGATTTTGCAATTCCCCAATTGATTCACTACCCAGAATATTTGTACAGAATGGAAAACTCTACAATTTTTAAAATCTGGCTCTGCTGCAGAGTATAGATCCTCCCTGTTAAATGCCACTGATCCTACTGTATCTATGTCCTCTCATAATTCCCTAATATCTCACTTATCTGAATTACTGAGTGTAAAATCAGGGAGCCCAAGCAGGGGGGCACTTAACCTAGTAAATCCCACATACTTATGGTTTGACAGTGAATGCAAACAAACAAAAACGTTAATACGTAATGTTTACAGCCATTACCATGAATCCAAGGTTCTAATCCATTGAGATTTTATCCTATATTGCTCATAGGAATGTTACCAGCTTTGCTGAAATCACACTCATAAATGTATATCACAGAATAATAATGATGATGATGATGATGATGGAATCTTCTCCTTCATCCTGAAAAACCCTGTCAGTGACTTGCAATAAGAGCAATCATAGAGTATGCTGGATTTTCAGCAAGCAGAAAGAACAAATATTTTATAACCCAAGTTCCATCAATGAAAATGAAAAATATTGTGGTACAAAGAGCATACTGCACAGATCACTGCCTTGTGCACAGCTTTATGTCTGCTCCGTAAAATGAAAGGTCACCAAGAGTTTCATTTTTTCAAAGCTTGTGGGACTTCAGCTTCAGAGGGCGGTGGCGACACAGCTTTAGAGTTTTCTGGATGACGCTTCTGTTCTTGATCCACTCCAGTTCGGCTTTCACCCGGGATATGGGATGGAGACAGTGCTGGTTGCCGTTACTGACGACCTCTGGAGGCATCTGGATCGAGGCAGTGTGGCGGCACTGTTGTTGTTAGATCTGTCGGCCACATTTGACACGGTCGACCACCAGTTACTGACCCATGGTCTCGCCGACGTGGGGATACGGGGGCTCGCTCTTCAATGGCTTGCCTCTTTTCTCCAAGGTTGGGGACAGAGCGTGGCGATAGGGGAACCACAGTCCCGGAGGCACCCACTTGAGTGTGGTGTGCCTCAGAGGGTGGTGCTTTCCCCGATGTTGTTTAACATCTACATGCGCCCCCTCGCCCAGATTGCCAGGAGTTATGGGCTGGGTTGTCATCAATATGCAGATGACACCCAGCTCTATCTGATGTTGGGTGACCAGTCAGGCTCCGACCCAGAAGATCTGAACTGGGCATTACAGGCCGTGGCTGGGTGGCTCAGGCTGAGCTGGATGAAACTAAACCCAGCGAAGATGGAGGTCCTGTGCCTGAGTCGACGTGGTTTGGGGTTGGGGATCCCTTTCCTGACCTTTGATGGGGCACCGTTGGTGCCAGCGTCGGAGGTTAGGAGTTTGGGAGTGCTCCTGTATCCCTCCTTAACGATGGAGGCCCAGGTGGCAGCCATTGCCAGATCTGCATTTTACTATCTTAGGCAGGCTCGGCAGTTGATTCCCTTCCTCAACCGCGGTGACCTGGCTACAGTGATCCATGTGACGGTCACCTCAAGGCTGGACTACTGTAATGCTCTCTACATGG
>NW_015166423.1:244178-251155 GCF_001447785.1 Gekko japonicus
AACCATCTCATCCTTTGCCGTCCCCGTCTTTTGACCTTCAATCTTTCCCAGCATCAGGGTCTTTTCCAGTGAGTGCTCCCTTCTCATTTGGTGGCCAAAGTATTTGAGCTTCAGTTTCATTATCTGGCCTTCCAGGGAACAGTCAGGGTTGATTTCTTTTAGGATTGACTGATTTGATCTTCTTGCAGTCCAAGGGACTCTCAAGAGTCTTCTCCAGCACCATAGTTCAAAAGAATCTATTCTTCGGTGCTCGGCCTTCCTTATAGTCCAACTCTCGCAGCCATACATGACTACTGGGAATACCATTGCTCTACCATCACTGAAACAATGGGGTTGGGAGTGGTTCCCGGAAGAACTGCCATAATTCTGCATGGCACTGATGCTGCTGGACTGGCTTGGACCACCGACAGGAAAATTTCACCCTAATGAAATTATCGATACCATCTTCAGAGACCATCTTGTTGTATGGAGCACTTTATTTGTTTTTGCTGTGACTTAATAGTTTTTACTGTTTTATACTGTTTTTATGTATGGGCTTGTGCCCCCGTGTAAGCCGCCCTGAGCTCATTCGCGGGGAGGACGGGGTAAAAATGCAATAAATAAATAAATAAATAAATAAATAAATAAATAAGCAAGCTGTCATGAAATGAACTGCCCTGTGATGTGCAGGAAAAGTGAGGTATGAGAGTGTGGATGGTTGAAGCAGAGTTGATGGAAACTGAATCCATCAGAGATAGAGGTCCTGTTTCTGGGCTATGAGGGGACAGAATTGGGGATCCAGCTCCCAGCCCTTGGTGGGTCATTATTAACACCAATGCCAATGGTGAGGAGCTTGAGCGTGATCTTGGATGCCTCACTGTCAATGGCGGCCCAAGTCATGAAAATTGCCAGATCAGCTTTTTACCATCTTCAGCTGGTCAGGCAATTGATTCCCTACTTCTCCCCTCATGACCTAGCTACAGTGATCCACACAATGTTCACCTCCAGGCTGGACTATCATAACTCACTCTATGCAGGGCTGCCCTTTAGATTGATATGGAAATATCAGCTGGTTCAAAATGCAGCTACGTGTGTCCGTACTGTCCGCCCATAAAAGCACACATACAACCAGTTCTCTGTCAAGCTGCATTGTCTTCCAGTTGAGTACTTTGTCTCCAGGTGTCCCCAAGGTTCTGACATGAACCTTTAAACCCCTGTGCGGTCTGGGACCAACATATATGCAGGACAGTCTCTCCCAATATGTCCCTCAAAGAGCTTTACACTTGGCAGACCAACAGCTGCTAATGATCCCTAGCCCAAAAGACAGCTGTCTAGCCTCAACCAGAGCCAGAAGCAGCTGAGCTCGCACTGGTCCAGCTGTTTTGGGCTCACGTGCACCGTCTGTTTAAAAGAGCTATGCCAGGGAGTTGGCAGCTGCATCTGGTTTTCTGGCATAGCCCCTTTATTCAGACTGCACCAGTGAGCCCAAAACAGCTGGGCCTGTTCGGAGAAGGTTCTCCTCACCACTTTCTCCCAGCAAGGTTCTCCACTTTCTCCCAGGAAATCCCCCCCCCCCAGACTTTTTCCTGGCCACTGCTTGCTGCAGCCAGGAAAAAAGTGGAGGGGAGACCACCCCCACTTTCTGTCAGACAATTCTTCTCCTTTCTCCTGGCTACACATCCCGGAGAGAGAGAGATGGGATGCCTCTTCCGTGGTGATCCTGTCTCTTTTTCACATGGCTGGCACAGCCCATGTAAAGGGGCTATGTCGTGGAGCCAGAGGCAGCTGCCAGCTTCCTGGCATAGCCCCTTTAAACAGGCTGCGCCAGCGAGCCCAAGACAGCTGGGCCAGCACAGAGAAGGTTCTGGCTCTGAACCATTTAAACCAAACAGCTGAGCACCAGGGAGCTCCTGGCACCTCAGCTGTTTCTCATGAAGAGCAAGATGTAGGGGTAGCATTCTGTTCTCCACGAAGGGTCCAAACCACCATGAACTGCCCCCCCCCCAATTTCAGAATCTGTTATGGTTCATCAGTTCACCTCAGTTTGTGAACTCCAAACTGGCCAGAATTCATGAGGAACTTTGGTTCGTCAGCCAGTTTGTGCCCTTCCGTATCTGGGAGACCGAAGTTCAGATTTCCATCTGGCTGTGGAAGCTCACAGGGTAGTTTTGGAACAATCCCATACTTTTAACCTAACCCATCTCACAAGGTTGTTGTGCAGATAAAAAGGAGGAGAGTAGGATGAGGAGAAAGGTGAGGCAAAAATGAAATAAATAATAAATATAGCTGAAGATGGGAGGCAGATAAAAGGTAGGTTGGTGAATGGCTGAGAAGAAGAGAAGGAGACAGAGGAAGGGAAGAGGATATGGGGTGGCCAGAAGAAGGAAAAAAGAAAATAGTGTGGGTTGCAGGATAGAGGAGAAAGTAAGATGCTACCCCAAGAGTTCCCTACCATGCAAATAGGCCTGGCCCAGTGACTGGCACCACATAACTGAGCGACAGTTTTCCTATGTTTTCTGGTGGGGGGAGAGGGAAAGCTTAAGACAGAGGGGCAGATAAAGGTAGTTTGGCTGTTGGGTGGGAAAGAGATAGAATTGCCAACTCCAGGTTAAGAAATTCCTAGAGATTTGGGAGCTTGGAGAGGGTGGGGTTTGAGGAGGGGAGAGAATGTCAGAGGGGTATAATGCCGTAGACTCCACCCTCCAAAGCAACCATTTTCTTCAGGGGTATTAGAGTTGCCAACCTCCAGGTGGGGGCTTGCAATCACCCAGAATTACAACTGCTCTCCAGTTGACAGAGATCAGTTCTCCAGAAAAAATGGCTGCTTTGGATGGTGGACTCTATGGCATTATACCCTGCTAACGCTGCTTCCCTCCACAAACCTCACCCTCCCAAGGCTCCACCCCCAGATCTCCCAATCTGAAGCTGGCAACCCTAAGGGGAACTATAGTTTGGAGAGCCGTTGTGATTCCAGTAGATCTCCAGGCCCCACCTGGAGGTTGGCAAACCTTAAAGGAGGAGAAGTGGAGTGTCTATGGGGGCTTGCTGAAATGGGAAAGAGGAAATAGTGGGGGAGGGAGAAATGAGATCAATCTCATAAGTCCTGGCGGGTTCCCACTTGTCTACTTTCTAATTCCATTCTAAGGCCAAAAAAATGGGGCCTTAGAAGAAGAAATGAGTCACATGTTTGGTTTGGGAGTACAAAGGATGGCCAGACCGAAAAATAGTTAACTTCCAATGTGACAAAAAAGGCAGAGCAAGACATTATCTTGGAAAACAGGGTTTTGGCTTTAGTGTAATAAGATTTGAAAGATATTCAAAAGAAAGAGCCTGGCAAACTTCAATTACGTTGTTTTATTTGGAATTTCTAAAAAAGCAATTTAGGTATGTTCGCTTTTAAAAACAGCAAATGTTTTTCAAATGGCCTTTCTCCACTATGAGTTACCTATTTGTCAGAATACTCATCTAGACCTGTTAACCTTTAGTGTATACTGTGTATAAATATAATCAGCACAAATACTATAGTCAGAATGAATTAGGCCATAAAATTTGCATTTGTTTGCTTAATTTGTATAATTTATTATCACTGCAGAAGTTACATATATTATTGGATAGTGGTGGGAGACTGTAAGTAGGAGGAACCAGCAAGAATGCAGCAGCTACTGGCCAAGGCCAAGGGGGAAGCATGCAAAGTCCTGCAGGACCACCTGCTTAGAATTTCTTCCAGATCCCATCTAATATTCAGGCCTTTAGCAGTAACAAATACCTGCCCTTCATGTAAAACTGAACTGTAGCTTTGAGTATGTTGACAGATGAGGAAACCGTGCTTCTGAGGTGGTCGTGATCATCTGCCTAGTCTCGTGCAGCATCCTGAGCTTTTAAAGATGTGTTTTTCTGCAGCCCTAGTGTTGGACAAATATGAACAGGCTCACACTGTCATTCATTATTATGTACACCACTGGGCACTTTATATTCTGTGACAGGGAAATCCATCTATTGCATGCACAATCCCGAAAGTTTTAGTCCACAACTAACAGTGGTATAAGTCCATTGACTTCTAAGTCCATTGACTTCAGTGACCTTATTCCACTGTGGGTAGATCAAGAATATTGTCTTAAAATTGAGATTCAGAAGATTATAGACTCAGGAAAGAAAAAGGGAAGAACATAAAATAATCTGCATTCCAAGACCAGAAACAATGTTGGGCATTTCAGTTTTTGGGATAATCTTTTATCCTAATTCAGGTGTCACATTTACATTTTATAAAACTGTAAGTTAATGCCTTTGTTGAGAGCCAGTTTGGTGTAGTGGTTAAGTGCACGGACTCTAATCTGGGGGAACCGGTTTTGATTCCCCACTCCTCCAGTTGCACCTGGCTGGATGACCTTGGGCAAGCCGTAGCTCTGATAAGAGCTGTTCTTGAAAAAGAGCAGTTTCTGTCAGAGCTCTCTCAGCCCCATCCACCTCACAGGGTGTCTGTTGTGGGGAGGGGAAGGGAAAGGAGTTTGTAAGCCGCTCTGAGACACCTTTGGGTAGTGAAGGGCGGGGTATAAACCCAATCTCCTCCTCCTCCTCCTCCTCCTCTTCTTCTTGTGATAAATTCCAGCCTGACAGGGATTTATGCTGGAATTTTATTCTACTTTTCTTCCATTGAATTTGATGGAGTCTCAAGGAGTGGAACATGTGGAGTAAAGAAAGCATGAGTTTTCCAATTGTCTGAAAGACCATAGCCAATAGAAATGTGTGTGTGTTTTTTAAAGTTCCCTGTGTATTTCTCAACCTAAACTTCAGGAATATTTGGAAAAGTTATATCCTTTTGTAACATCATCAAAACAAAAAAAAAACCCTAAATCCTCTTCAAAACTAGCCCCTTGTATAACAATATACAGAAAGCCCCTATGTTGTGTAGCTAAAGGAACAAACAAGGATATCTCTGAAAACTAGCCACTGGTGTGTCAAAACAGTAAAAAAATAAAATAAAAAGACTTTTCAGCAGACTAAAGCAACTGCACCTTCTGCAACATAGAGGCAATAGATAATAATAGAACAAGTTCAAAATTAGCCATTTGTGTACTAAAATACGGCACCCCCCCAAAGAAATAAAATTTTCTGTGCACAAAGAGCTAATCTTGAGAACATCTTTATGTGCATAGAATCATAGAACCACAGAGTTGAAAGGGGCCATACAGGCCATCTAGCCCAACCCCCTGCTCAATGCAGGATCAGCTTAGAGCACCCCTGACTAGTGTTTGTCCAGCTGTTGCTTAAAGACTGCCAGTGAGGGGGAGCTCACCACCTCCCTAGGCAGCTGATTCCACTGCTGAACAACTCTTACTGTCAAAATGTTTTCCCAATATCCAGCTGGTACCTTCCTGCCCTTAATTTAAACCCATTATTGCAAGTCCTATCCTCTGCTGACAACAGGAACAGCTCCCTGCCCTTCAAATACTTAAAGAGAGTAATCATGTTCCCCCTCAACCTCCTCCAGACTTGAACATTCCCAAGTCTCTCAACCTTTCCTCATAGGGCTTGGTTTCCAGGCACCCAATCATCCTCATCACTCTCCTCTGCACTGGCTCCATTCTGTCTACATTATTTTGGAAGTGAGGCCTCAAGAACTACACATTATACTTCTGGTGCGGCCTGACCAATGCAGTGTACAGCAGCACTATGACATTTCATGATTTGGATGTTATGCCTCTGTTGATATACCCCAAGATCGCATTAGCCTTTTTTGTTGCTGCATCACACTGGCTGCTCATATTTAACTTACGGTCCACCCCTACCCCAAGAACTTGTTCACACACAGTGCTACCCAGAAGTCTATCCCCCATCCAGTATGTGTGTTCCTCATTTTTGTTACCCAGATGTTGAACTTGGCACTTATCCTTGCTAAATTGCATTTTGTTCACATCCGCCCACTTTCCCAATGCATTCAGATCTCATTGAATTCTATCTCTATCTTCTGGTGTGTTCGCTGCTCCTCCCAATTCTGTGTCGTCTGCATTTTTTTTTTTGTATTTGTGTGTGTGTTTTTCTGTCTGCACCTTGAAGTCATGTTGACCTTAGGTGACTCACCCCTACTGGGGGCCTGGAGGATATTCAGAGATGTGGCTGAATAAAGCCTGTCCTGTCCTCCCAATGTGGTATTCCTTTTTTTTTAAAGCCCCCGAAGGGGATTTTTTATTGATTTTTATTCACTACAAAAAACTACAACAGAAAAAAGGGGAGGGGAAACTACATATGCGGGAGAAAGTAAAGAACCCACTACTAAGAGAGGAGATCCTCCAACTAGCTTAGATATATCAAGTCTTCTTATCGTTGATCCCTTTATAAACTGAGTCAAACCTTTATAGCCCCTTTCCCTTAAAGCTTAAATTTAACTGTCTAGTAACAGTACCCCCCAATCATCCCAAAACCAAGAGTCTCAAAGGCACAATTCAGAGTCCTTCAGCCTTTACTTCTTCTTTTCCCTTCTCTTCCGCAACTTATAAGGACTTTTTGGGGCTGCCGCCCCTTGCTCAGACCTAGAGTCCTCTCCGGAAGAACCAGTGTCCAGCTCGCCACTGGACTTGCTGTCCTCTTCTTTTTTCTCGTCCTCTGGCCTTCCCAGCTGTACCCTTAGGAATTCTTGAGCTTTCAGAACAGAGTCAATCTTTTCTTTTTTGTCTTTGATCTTGAAAGTTACGCCTTCTGGAAATAGCCATTTATATCCAATTGAGTTTGTCTGAAGAAAAAGCACCAATTATTTGTATTTTTTTCTGCGTTGTCTTACTTCAAATGGAATATCCTTCAGCGTTCTAATGGTGTTTTCCCCTGCTTTCAGGGGTGTTCCTGCAACCGCTTTCAGGATAGAATCCCTGACATGCCTCTTCGAGAATCTTACTACGATTTCCCCAGGCAAATTATTTTTCTTTATATATCCTGAGTATGATCTATAAACCACATCCATATAGTTGAGCAGCGATTCTGCCTTCATTTCAGTTGCTGGGGCTAAT
>NW_015166423.1:254035-260517 GCF_001447785.1 Gekko japonicus
AGCACTTTTGCATTAGCAGGTAGGGGTGATGACGGGCAATACTTATCTGTCTTGCAGCTTGGTTGTTCCAATGAAGAATGGAGGGGAAGAAATGGAAAACAAAGGGAATTCACACATGACCAGAACCAGCCGGAACGCATGGGCAGTAGAGGCAAGGGTTGGGGGTAGCAAGTGGGACTTAAGAGGGGTAAAAGCAGACAGGGGTCGTCTTGGGGGGAATGCTAGCTAGGAGGAGTCAGGTGATTGGTTCTCTCATTTTCTAGTGGGTTCAAGAGATGGGCTGTAACTGTGCCAACCTCTTGACCCACCTACCTGTTAGTCCGTCCCAAAAACAATCCTATTGGTTGCATGTGGGATGGGGAGGTTACCTAATAGGGGTGGCCAATATTGTAACCTAAAACCTTACTCGAAGTATGGCATCTGGACAGGTGTGAAACCTAGGTATCAGGATGCTCCATTGTAGTGCTGATGAAGCTGGCCAGTTTCTTTGATAACCAAATGTCCATATGGCAGGAAATACCAGCTCAGGAACAAAGCAGGCGATGGGTAGTACATGACTACAAGAAGCTCTGTCATGGGGGCTGTCTCCTCCTTGTTGTTCCATTGCTCACAATAATGGAGGTTTGTGCTTCTTCACCAGGCTGGGTAATTGTGTAGCTGAAACCTTATTTACATGTAAGGTATGTGCAGGCACCTTCTATGTGTAGCATCACAACAGGTGACTTAAAGTGTACAGCTTTCTGAGCCTATGTGTGTGTGCACAGTCCATCGTATGTAGCAATAAACAATCCATAAAGCAAATATCAAGCTTATTCTCGAACACAGTCGAAGCCAACCAGCCATGGCTTGCAATGCCCAGTTCAGATCTTCTGGGCTGGAGTCTGACCGGTCAGCCAACATCAGATAGAGCTGGGTGTCATCTGCATATTGATGGCACCCTAGCCCAAACCTCTGGGCAAGGGGGCACATATAGATGTTAAACAACATTGGGGAAAGCACAGCCCCCTGTGGTACACCGCATTCAAGTGGGTATCTTTGGGACTGTTGTTCCCCTAGTGCCACCCTTTATCCCTGACCCTGAAGAAAAGAGGCGAGCCATTGGAGGGCAAGTCCCTGTATCCCCACGTCAGCAAGGCAATGGGTCAGCAGCTGGTGGTCGACCATGTCAAATGTGGCCGACAGATCTAACAACAGCAATACTGCCACACCGCCTCGATCCAGATGCCTCCGGAGGTTGTCAGTTAGGGTGACCAGCGCTCTCTCCGTCCCATGTCCTGGGTGAAAGCCGGACTGGAAAGGGTCTAAGGCAGAAGCTTCATCCAGAAAGCCCTGTAGCTGTATCGCCACCACCCTCTCAATTAATTTGCCCAAATAGGCCAAATTGGAAACTGGCCATTAGTTGGCCAATTTGGCCAGATCCAGTGATGGTTTTTTCAGGGCAGACCATCGCTTCCTTGAGTGCCCCCGGAAACTGCCCCTCGGAAAGGGACTTGTTGACAATCTCCCTTAGGGCACCTCGAAACCCCTCGTGGCATGCTTTAATGAGCCAGGAAGGGCACAGATCAAGGCTGCATGTGGTTGGGCACACAGATGCAAGCAATCTGTCAACTTCCTCCAGGCTGAGCGGTCTAAAACAATCCAAACCCAGAATTGAGGATGTGCAAGGGGCTTTGAGCTCACTCACTGTTTCAACTGTGGCGGGGAGGTCATGGCAGAGCGCCAAGACTTTATCCGCGAAATAGCTTGCAAATGCCTCACAGCCAATATCCAATTCCCTAACATTTTGCCTGCCCTGTGGCAGCGCTGTTAATGACCAAATCTTTCTAAACAATTGGGCTGGGCAAGAGGTTGTGGCTGCAATCGTGGCCGCGTAGAATTGTCTTTTCACGGCCTTGGTTGCCATATCATAGGATCTCATAAATGTCCTATAAGATGCTCTTGTAGCCTTGTCATGAGCACTGCGCCACTGTCTCTCTAGCCGTCTTAGCTCTCGCTTCATCAGCTGCAACTCCTGCATATACCAGGGAGCTAGCCTAGAGCGAGCACGCAGAGGGCACCGGGGAGCGATCTCATCAATGGCTGTGGAGAACCGGTTATGCCAGTCCTCCACAAGTTCATCCAACGAGTTGCCGGGGGGCCTCGGATCCCTCAGAGCCATCTGAAGCCACTCCGGGTCCATTTGGCTCCACGGGCGAGCTAAAATCTGCTTGCCGCCTAAACAGGGTTGGGGTGGCATGTTCAGATGGGCCTTCAGGGCAAAGTGGTCCAACCATGGTACTGCTAATGCAGTAATCCAGTCCACTGTTACTCCAGCCGCGAAGATCAAATCAAGCGTGTGCCCAGGCCGGTGCGTGGGGGTCGATACCAATGTGGGAAAGTAGTATTGTATATAGCCTATCACGGGAATGGGTGTGCGTGTTGGGTGTGGTTTGATTGGGAATATAAATTGACCTTCGGGTCCCACAAGTATCTCAAGTTCTCTTTTCACTAATAAAGTATGAGCTGAAATCACAATGATATGCATCAGTCTCAGTACTTTATAGATATTATATGACCTTGTCAGTTCATTTGGCTTAGCAGAAGTCACTGAGGCTATGAATTGTGATTAGGTAGCCCTGCAAAGCATAGCAACACCAAGAATGCTTATAGAAACCTAGAAAACCAAGAATGCTTATTGTAGCCTCCATGCTGACAATAAAAAATGTATAAAGTTTTTTAAATGTTGCAATTTTTGACATTTTCTTTTCCAGTAATAATAGCATATTTTCACTGGAATTTTTCTTCAGTTCTGTCATAAGCCCATGTACATTTCCCATGTTATCGTACTCATCTAAGTATTCAATTTCAGATTAAGTGACAAGTTCTTTTTTAAAATACCTACCCCTGTAGGTACAAATTCATTCTGGGGTAGACAACGGCAGAATAAACAATGCTCCTGAGATTTGCTTCCTTTTAACATTTACCCTTTCCAGGTCTCTTTCAAGCCAACACTAAGTGGAGTGTTTTCTGTTTGTAGCTGTGAGAATCCCAGCTATGGGGCATGCCTCGGGGCAATATGATGGTGATGAATAGGAGCCCAAGGCAAAAATAGCATGAGTTATTTCCAAGAAAAGCTATAGTTGGATCTGCAGTCAGCTTCAAGAAGAGCTAAAGTTATAGTCAACAGATTGGCAGAGAGAAAGCAATATAATTGGAGTCAGGGGTAAACACTGGTGACACTGGGGGGGGATGTCTCAAGTAGAAATGGGTCTCTGAAGAGATCTTTAATTTTACTGTACTGCTCCCTAGGTTTCAGTAAACAGTTGTATCAGTGATATTCACTCAGTGTCTCAGGAACCACATGTAACTTTTTGACATGGCACTTGTCGCTCTTCTTAGCATTGTTCTCCAATCTGGCACCTGCTTCATGTTTCAGGAAAGTGGGCATGGGCCTTGCTTGGTGGGTCTTATGGTAGCCAGGTGGCTCCCAGCTTGAAACAGCCACTGCTAGAGAAAGGCAGGTGATCCTCCTCAAGATCCAGGCCCCATGACAGGAATGGAAGTAAACGTAACTCTTTTGGTTGATAATAATTTTGAATGGGCTCTCTGCAAGTCATGGACTGTGTGTGTTATACAAAATGTGATATCAACAGGACCTATCTATCATATAATGGCTCTCTTCAGATACCACCAGCACCAGTTTCTTGGTGACTGTGATAGTGTCTGTCTCTCTGGTAAGGTACTTATGTGGCGATGGATGGAGGAAGCTGTATTAAGAGGAAATAAATGCAAGTCACAGAAAGACACATGAACATAGATCAGAGAAGGAGCTAGAATTACTTGTCTTCTAGTAGTTAAGAAAGTAAGAGCTCTGCTGGATCATATCACAGGTCATCTAGTCTACTGTGGCAGGTTTTGAGGTGTGGCATCATGGGAGACGAAAGAATAATCTTGCAGTTGTTACTGGTTATGGTGTACCAATTAGTTTGATGTGACCATGTGGTTTGGAACTTATCCTAAGGTTGTTGCTTAATTATGAGGTCATACAAAAGTGTCAACAGCTGGTGAGTTGCACAATGGGACTGGATAGGCAAAGAAAGTGATCATCTGCTATTGTTTCTCTTAGGTTGGACATGAGAGAAAATGCAGCATAACATTAAATTCCTTTTTGCCAGATGACGTGGGTATGAAGGCAGTTCAGATAGTCAGTGTCAGATCAGAGGTCAGGTGAAATGAGGATCAGAAACAGATGACAAATTCATAGGATATGACAGGAACAATGCTGAGTCGAGCCAGAGTTCAGAATTCATGGCAGACAGTTTGAGAGCAGAAATGTGGTCAAGATTAAGTGAAGAATCTGTCATTAAGGCAGTCCAAGGAGAAGGCAAGACAAATACAAGCAGATTGTATGTTGCAGGATCAAGTATCAAAACCACAGTCTTAAACTATGAATCAGACTTATGGGCACCCCTACCCGAGGAGGAACCAACTTTATATCTAGAGGGCAAAACTCGGAGGGTGTAGTTCCTTTTTAAGGAGAGTGCAGTTATGGAGACTGAGCCAGAAACTCTTCCTGCTGGCAGGCAGCTCAGAGAGCAGACAGAGCAAGGCTGTGAAGCTGCTGGCCATGATTTTGGGTTCAACCCATGGTACCTGACACTGTTTAGCCAAGGACACCGAGGTTCAAATCAAATCACATACCTTCTACCTAACCTATTTCAGATTATTCTTGTGAGGATAAAAGAGGGAACCATGTATACCACTGGATACAGTCCAAATAGTAGGTTATGAAAAAAAAACCCTCTATCTTTGGGAAAGATTGGTATGAGAAAGATTGGTATGAGATCATAAGGGCTGACAACTTCCATAAGGAGAACCCAAACTAAAAAACAAAAAATGACTGGCTGTGTTTATCTGATGTGATCTCTTTTCAATATCAAATAACAAACCAGATCCATTTAAAGTCCTTTTTGCAGCCATGAATAACAACTGGATAAATCCTTTGTGAAATCATAATATATAATTGTCAGTTTTATTAAAAAGGATCAGCACAGAGTCTTAAGCATGATGTTATAGCTATGAATAATAGTCTGATTTAATCCTAATTACAGCATTTTCTCTCATATTTTGTTTTCTTAACAGTTAGCTGCCTTGGAGAGACAGATCTTTGACTTCCTTGGATTCCAGTGGGCCCCCATCCTTGGTAATTTTCTGCACATAATAGCTGTCATTTTGGGTTTGTTTGGCACCATACAATACAGACCTCGATATATAGTCGTGGTAAGTTTTTGTTTTAATTTTCATTGCTTTGTGCTGTAGAGTAGCTTTAGAATATATAATACTACCTTTTAAAAACATTGGAATGATTGTTTCTTTTGTACAATCTGTTACACAGTGGAATCCTAAACAGAGTTACGGTCTTCTAATTCCACTGTTTTGAATCATAATGTGTATCTCTCCAGTGTGTTTGTTTTATTTATAGCTTTTTATATAAGAAATCTGTTCTTTCATGAACATAGAAAATTCCATAAAATTCTGGAAATCAGGAGCATGTGTTTTTTTGTTGTTGAACTGGTTTAATTAAATTTTAATGTGCTATAATGTTTTAATTAATTGTTGGTTCTTGTACATGGCTGAAACGAAGTTGAGGTGTAAATAAAATGACCTGATTTGGACAATATCCTGGCCCTATATGGGGTGAGGGGTGGGGAGAGTGTGCCCTGCCCACCTGGCATGCTGCCCCTACCTCTAATGCACGGTGACATAATGCCCAATCTTGGCCAGTTTCAACATGTGTGATCTCTGTGTGCATTCTTAAATCCCTAGATTAAATGTAGGGAGACCTATTCATGTTGGCTTTGGCTTCATTCATGCATTACACCATGGCAGTCATGCCCACTGGTGAGGTTGGCATGTTGGTAGGCAAAGAAGTAAGGGGCAGTCCTTCCCATGTTGCTTTTCACTGCATGTTGTATCAATTGAACCTTAATAAGAGAATGAAAACGTTGCAGATTAAAACAGTCCCAAAATACATGCAAGTAGGGGCAAGGGCGTAGACTTTCCAATTTTCCGGGGGGGGCTGGGGCTGGGCCAGAGGCATTGCTAAGTCATTAAAAGAACTGGGACCCAATGACATCATAGGGAGGATCTAGTGACATCACAGGCATGGTCATTATCTATGGAGGTGGACCCATGTGGGGTTTAGGGATGGGCTCCCCAGAAATTTAGGGAGGCCTGGGAACCGCCCTAGCAATGTCCCTGGGCTGGGCTAACCCCAGGAACAGTTGCCTTCTTAGAACACTGCTTAGAAACTTAGAAAGCCCCCCCACACACCCCACACTGGAATAAGAACATAATATCAGGCCATACCACATTGCAATAAAGCCCCTACAACTTTATACAGAAATACTGAGCTTCCCTACCATTTGCCACAACTAGCCCACCACACAAGAAGAAGAAGAAAAGATAGGATTTACACCCCACCCTTCATTACCCAAGGGAGT
>NW_015166423.1:261962-265027 GCF_001447785.1 Gekko japonicus
CAGCCAGGGCGACCGCCCCCAAACTGGCAAAAAAAAAGTTTTTTAAAAAAGTTAAAAAAAAAACTTCCGCTTTCAAACCGGGAAGAGGGATGGGTTTTGTTTTTGCAAGCATCACAAGCCCCGGGGGAGGCTGAGACTCCCCCGGAAAATTTCGGAGGTAGCCCCCGCCCCTGCGCCCCCTGAACTCTACGCCTATGAGTAGGGGTCATTTCCTGCAGGAGCGCACAGGAGTGGAGCTTCAGCAGTAAAGAGCCCAGGGGGCGGGCACATGCAACAAGCCCCACGCCCTGCTCCCAGCAGCCCTCAGTCAGAGCAAGAAGCAGCCAGATAACTTGTAGAACGCCCCCCCCCCAGCCTCCCGGTCCAAAACAGTCCAGTGGCACTTTTAAGACCAAGTTTTATTCAGGCACAAGCTCTCCCTCCTGTGTGAGGACAGATCTGCATGTCCCCCCCCCAATACCTAACAATCCAAAACAGTCTAGTGGAGCCTGAGCGGTAGGTGTTGCCTTCTGACACACTTCAGGTGATGTCAGGGAGTGTGGCATATGCAAATAAGTTATGCTAATGAGCTTCTGCACCTCTTTTTCTACGAAATGACCCCTGCATGCAAGGTATAAATATATTTTACAAACTGGGATCTGTGAACAGTTTATGAAAGGAGCACATCCTCAAAGGCCAGGTCAGTCTTCCCCTTCACAGATTTACAGCATCTTTCTGATGTTAGGAACAGCACTCAGAGGAACAGCAGGGAGCTCATATCCTCTGAGTCCAACTTGCCCCTCCATCCTTTTAATCCTTCCTCCTCTGAGCACCAAACTGAAAGGCAGCAAACAACTCTCCCCTGGCTTCCCTTCCACCTGGCAGACTTCAAGGAGAAGCTCACAGAGGGCTTGGCTTTCTGCAGTGTGGATATGCATAAGGTTTGTTACATCTCCAGTATTAGGAAGCAGTAGGGTTGCCAAGTCGTTGCAGTCGCCGCAGCGCAGGACTCCCAGGCGGCGACTGGAGCGCACCCATAGAGTTTTCCCTCCAATGGTTGTGGCCCCGCCCCCAGCGTGCTCGGTGTCCTGATGTCACTTTCTGGTGACGCACACGTCTGGGTGGGGTTCCCCCCGGGGCCCGATCCACTGCCGGCGGGGAACGGGCCTTGGGGGCGGGGGTTTCCCCGCCCCCCCAGGGGGCTTGCCAGCCCTAGGAAGCAGATGTGGGCATTGTCCAAAATCCTGAGCACTCTAAGAAGGAAGCTACTGTTTTATCTGGGGAGGTGGCCAGGTGTACTCACTTGTATATTCCTCATTCCTTGATGAAGTCTACCAGAGAGAGAATTGCAGACGACTGTGGAAATGATCACCATAGTCCCTGTATGCAACACCTAGAATCCCCATTCCAAATAATATCCAATTAATATTACAATTGCTGCTAATAACTGGTTGATGTTGCAGAGCCAGCTAACCTGCACATTCCATCTGTTCAGATCTTCTCCCCTGCCTTCTCCATCTGCAAGCCAAAACAAAACAGCAACTTTAAGGTGTAATTTTGGCTTGGATATATCAAAATGCACATCCTTACTATAATAAGAGAGCCAGTGTGGTGCAGTGTTTACTGTGTGTTGCAATGTTTAGAGCTATACTAGGACCCAGGAGACCCAGATTCAAATTCCATTTACTGCAATGAAAGCTCGCTTGGGTAACTGTGGGCCAGTTACACAATCTCACCCTACCTTACCTCATAGAGTTGTTTTGTGGATAAAATCCTTTTTGGGAGAAAACTGGGGTATAAATAAATCTCATTCTAGAGTGGCTCGTGGCTTTTTGGCCAGTTTGATGTAGTGGTTAAGTGCTAGGGCGGCTCAGTCAGTAAATGGAAAGAAAAACAGAGTAAAAATCTTGCCTCTGAGGAAGGGAAGTGGATGGGGCAGTCAAAACTGTAAAAGCGAGCCAGTTTGGTGTAGTGGTTAAGTGCCTGGACTCTAATCTGGGAGAACTGGGTTTGATTCCCCACTCTTCCACTTGCAGCTGCTGGATGACCTTGGGCAAGTCATAGTTCTATCAGAGCTATCCTTGAAAGATCAGTTTCTGTCAGAGCTGTCTCAGCCCCACCTATCTCACAGGGTGTCTGTTGTGGGGAGGAGAAAGGAAAGGAGATTGTAAGCCACTCTGAGACTTCAAGTGAAGGGCATGGTATAAATCCAATCTCCTCCTCCTATTCCTCCTCTTCCTCCTCCTCTTCTTCTCTAATAAAAGTGTGAATACACAAGTCCATTTACAACCACATGGGGACGTAGGCATCTACAGTGGCCACAAGAGTGTTAGTGGAAACATAATCAGATTCTCTTCACCATAGCTGAAAGAGATGGTTACATATGCAACACAATTACTTTACACTTGATGAATGTTCTTCCATATTAATCTAAACTAAGTAGATTTGACAGCAAAAGAAGTGGCTTCAGGCTATGTATCTGTCTTTCTATGTTTTTTTTATTTCTGGAAGTGAGTAAGATTTCTTTGAATTCCAATAGACTTTAGTGACTGAGCCTGAAAGCCAATACAAGAGAGAAAATTTTAAAAATATATAATTGCATACTGTCATGGGTTTTCCCTTCAGCCGTGTGAACCACCATACATATGTAGTGCATATATATCAGAGGTGTCAAAGATATGGCCCATGGGCTGCATCCAGCCCGTGCAGGGCTGCAGTCCAGCCCACGCAGGGCTACAATCTGGCCAGCTGACTGTGTTGCTTCCTGGTTCCTGTTTGTAATGTTGCAGCTCTTTTTTCCCCCAATCTCTCCTATTTCCTGCTTTAAGAGGAGAGAAAGAAAGCCTTCCCTCCCTCTGGGGAGGGAGGGGGAGGAACAGACACACAGAGAGGGGAAAAATGGCATCTCATTGGACTTTTCAGAAGACCAGGGAGGGAGCTAGCCAACCAGCCAGAAAAAGAAAGAGAGTCCTGTGTTTAGACCTGAAAATGTTTTATTCCAGGAATTGGGGGTGAGAAGAGTCATGTATTTAGACCCAAAAACGTTTTATTTCGGGTATTGGGGGGGGAAGAGTGCTGTGTTTAGA
>NW_015166423.1:265063-269168 GCF_001447785.1 Gekko japonicus
ATCGTACAGGTACTGGGGGGGGGGAGTTCTGTGTTTAAGACCAAAAAACATGTATGAGAGAGAGTCCATCCCATGGCACGTGAAGAGACCCCCCTTTCCATTTCTAACAACTGAGGGGGCAGAGAAATCTAACAGCACAGTACTTGCATTTCTTTTAGTGAAAGGGAGGAAGAATACAGCAGCACCTTAATGACTAACAAAATTTGTGGCAGGACATGAGCTTTCATGAATCACTGCTTTCTTCCTCAGATACAGCTGGAATGTGAGTCCATCTGTCCTTATATCTTGGAGAGTGAAGTGATTTCAGAGCAGGCACTGGTAATGAGACAAGGAACCTAGGTCTCAATTCAGTTCAGGAGTATGCATTGTCTTGAGCTTCATTATCAATTGCAATTCAGCAGTCTCTCTTTCTAATCTCCCTTTGAAATTCCTTTGTAAGAGAACTGCTACTCTTAGGTCAGTAACGGAATGCCCTGGAAGGTTAAAATGTTCCTCCACTGGTTTTTGAATGTTGTGGTTTCTATTAGTGGTAGACAGAGTAAGAGTCCAGTAGCACCTTTAAAGACTAACAAAATTGTGGTAGGGTATGTGATTTTGTGAGTCACTGCTCACTTCTTCAGACTTATTTCTATTTATTCTTTGCATCCTCCTGGACTGAATTGTCCTGTACCAAATTGAGACCTAGGTTTCCTGTCTCATCACCAATGCTGATATCTCCATATATCACACAAATGCTGATATCTCCACCCCTCTGCATATCACACCTAATCCAATCATGCCTGCTATGTGAGGGCGATCTGGCTGTGACATCTGTCACCCCATTGATCACCAGGGTTGATTCAGCTGATCTGGCTGGCTAGGCGGGTGTCCCCTACCTCCCTCACCGCTCCAATGTCTCATATTAAACATGAATGCTATTGCCATTCGGCAGCTGAAATCTTTATAAAGTTTTTATCTCTGGTACCTTGTGTTATATTTTATGGCACACGTGGCCCAGCCCGACAAAGTGATATTTATGTCAGATCTGGCCCTCATAACAAATGAGTTCAACACCTCTGATATATATCTTTCAGTCACTCAGTTCCATTGAGAAACAGGGGCTTTCTATTACTTAACCCATCCAGAAATAAAATATTCTAAAACCACTTGAAAAACTAGTCGGCTTCACACATCGCTAGCCCTTGGCTGTCTGGAAAGACTGAACATTTATTGCTATTTTCTCACAAAATGCCAGCATTTGGGATCCCTTTGCAGTTTTATTCACATTGGCTTTTGGGGTGTAAAGAAATTTCTTTTTTTTGAAAAAAAGGATATCTATTGGGAAACTTCTGAAACTTGCTCTTTACGTTTATTTCTGTATTGATAAATATATGACAGATGAAACCCATAGGCGAACCCTTGAAAATTGACCTTTTAAAGAACCTTATATTTTACTGTTGGGGCATAATTTCCAAGTGGGGTTGTCTTGAAATAAGCAGCTTTTTATGTGACAATCAAGATACTACATTGTTATGAGAGAGCTTTAGCAGCTCAGCTAATGAATGTTGCAATCAGGCCCAAGTGTAGCTGTTCAATGCTGTTCCAGAGATTTAGATATCTTGTTTTGATATCCCCTACTATCCTCTCCTATAAAAGTAAATAAATAAGAGGAAGCAGGTGAAATAAAAATGGAAAGCCTTTCTATTTAAATTTCTCATGTATCCTACTCATAGTTTCAGAGGTAATTTGTACTAATGCTAAATAATCCATTTAGCAGAAATATTTAGTTCATGTTCAGAACTCTGCAGGACAATTAATTTGGCTTCAGAGTAAGACTGAATTGTTAAAGAAATATAATATCAAATGTTACTGCTTGGGACTTCAGAGATAACTTTCTGTTGACAAGAATGCTGAACCTTATAGCAGTGTGATTATTGCCCCCAATTGGGGCGATGACATCTGTATCTCTCATCAGGTCTTAAATTTCACTAAGAACAAAGTCCAGATCACTACCCCTCTGGTTGGTTATGTGACTTAACTGTTCCAGTGCACAGTCACTTATGACCTTGGGGGGGATCATTTTCCCCCTGAATCCCCTTCTCCACATTATTTTTGCTTTCCCTCCACCTAGCAGCCCCCAATCCTCATCATCACCCAGAACAACACGGATTCCTCTCCTGACTCAGCCTAAGACAAAAGGATGAGCCCAATGACAAACAATGTTGAGCCATCAAATCACCCTGCTACCCATCAAGATAATGCCACTGTCAAATATCTGGTCGTTAATCCAAAGCACGAGCCTTGCAATGGGATTGGTGCTTTTCTTTCTCTCCTTTGTCTCAACCCTTCCCCTAGAAGTGTCACACCCTGCCAAACATTAAGTTTACAATTTCCCAACCATTAATCCCTTTTCTGCCCCATTCAGAGTTTAAGTTTTGTTAATATCTCCTGGGAACCAGGTGACCACATGAGTGCTAGCCTCAGGTCACATTTTAGGTATCTAAGGAGAGCCTTCTCTGGGCTGTCTCTCTTGTTTTTGCCTTGTTGGTTCCATTCCTGCGCAGTTTGGTACCTTTCCACAGGTGTTGGTGGTCAACTCATGGCCCCCTTCCCTTATTTTATCCCCATTTTGCTGCAGAATCAACTCGTCTCACCAGACAGGTTGAGTATCACCCCACCAATGATACCTCCTGCTAATGTAAACGTCTTTATATTTTTCTGCTCTGAATCCTCAATCCTTTATTGTGTGTGTGTATGCTTGATTTTATGTTTGTATGTTTGAAAACCCTTTAGTAAAGAAATCATTGCTTTAGCAATACAGCCTCTGCATCTATTCCTGGGTCCTGGGAACTCTAACTCCCATATACATAGGTTATGGTCCCGTAGTTAATGCCTATTGCCATTTAATATTCATAATTCCCCACATTTATTAATAAATAAGGCAATGTGGCTAACATGTAAACTGTTTTTTTTGTGTTATTGTTGTGTTTGCCATTGGACTACATTTGGTCAATATAAGTGAGAACCCATAAGGACTTGTGGGAGAAACGTCACTTCCCCCTTTCCCACTATTTCCTTTTTACCTTTCCTGAAAGCCCCCATAGTCTCTCCAGCTATATTTATTATTTATTTACCTTGTTTATACCCCACTTTTATCCACAATGGGGACCAAACACAGCTGCATCCTAACTGTGATAGTTATGCTGAAAATATGTAACTGGCCTAAGGTCACTCAGCGTACTTCTACAGCAGAGTGGTGATTTGGACCTGGGTATCCCAGATCCTAGTCTAAAACTCTAACCACTATACAACCTTGGCTTTGCTGGTGAGCCTGGCCCTGATGAGTCTTCCCTTAAAAGCCAGAACAGCCCTGGAAAGGACCCTGCCCCCTCCCTTTACCTTTTACTAACAGAAAGCAAGACTTGAAGGCTGACACTACTGTATGGTTGCCCAGCAAGGGCCATTTTCTTAAAGCTACAAGCACTACTTCTATTATTTGGGGGGATTAACCCCCCCAGTGCATTTTGTTTAGATTTCAGATTTTTCTGCAAACCAGGAGAGATTTTCAGGTTTTGGTTTGGTTTGTCTGTTCATGGCTCTAATCTTTGAATTTAAGTGTCCACATTTAGCCAGATTGAGATTAGATATAATGATATTGATACATTGTTGGAAATTCTGACCAGTTGCAGGTTTTGAACATGTGTACATATCTCTGCAAACACAGTACATGAGTTGTGTAGTGGTTAGACTTCAGTTGTACTTCTGAGGGATCTCCAGGTCCCACCTGGAGGTTAGCAACCCTAGGCCTGGCAGCAACCTCTTGATGCCACCTAACTTGCAGGACTCCAGTAGGCCTGGCTACTTGCTACTGTTTATAGGAGTCATTCTATGAAAGCAAGTGTGGTATAACAATTAGAACTTCAGATTAAGGTCTGCAAGACCCAGGTTTAGATCCCCATCTTTCTGTGGAAGCTGACTGGATGATTTTGGGCCAGTCACATACTTTCAACCTAATCTACCTCACAGGGTTGTTCTGTGGATAAAAAGGATGAGATGGGAATGATATAAGCTCAGAGGTCATTTCGGGGGGGAACGCGGGGGAACGCAGTCCCCCCGGGTGAGGTGC
>NW_015166423.1:269341-283281 GCF_001447785.1 Gekko japonicus
GAGGTAAATAAAGAATAAATATAGCTGAAGATTGGAGGCAGATAAAAGGTAGGTTCGTGAATGGCTGAGGAGAGGTGTGCTTGCACATAAAATCTTATACCTTGAGTAGAACTTTGTTGGTCTTAAAGATGCCTCTGGACTCAAACTTTGTTTTGTATTTTACCTTGTGTGCACTTACAGCACTGGAATGTATGTCATAAAAATACCCACAGAGAGAGAGAGTTAGATTAGTAGAGGGAAGAAATCAAATCTTTTGAGAGTAGTAAATGCAATATCCACAAGGAGTGAAACCATGTTACTTGGATTTAAGCCAGCACAGACAGGGAAGAGCAGCAAGGAAGGCAATTCCACACAGACTTCAAAAATACTGTAAAATGTTTGATAAGGCTAAGGTTTTTCTCTGAGACTGATTTTGGTAAATTTTTAGCTGATCACTTTCATTTTCTGTCATATTGCTTGGTCTGTAATTTCCCTTGTCACTCAGATGCTGAGTCTGACTGGGTCAGGGGTGATTGTAAAATTCACTTACTTCCATGTTGTAGGAGGCTGTCACCAGGATCCTTTGGTAAGCATCAAGGTACCAGTTTACTGTATGCCTACAAAGGCAGTGTAGCTGAAAATATTTCTTGCCAATTTTAAATTTGCTGCTCCTCAAAATTCTGCCCACTGGTCTGGTCTTGCTATTCTTTGCAACTTGCATCCTTAAATAACAGACAAGATTTCTTGGTTTTCTATCCATACTGATTAATGTCCTGGAACCAAGTTTTGACAGTCTGTAAGGACCAGAGAAAGTGCAAACGATGTTGGAGCAGTTCAGGGACATTGTACATTTGATCAAAGCATGGATGGAAGGAAGGGAGGATTACAGGCTTTATTTCTGCAGCTCTCCTCCCCCCAGGGGGTAAACAGATACTTTCCTACATTATTACTTGCTTGCTTGCAAATAGTGTACTATTACTTTTATCAAATTCTTTGACCCCTGTGGCTGCATTTAAGGAGTACTGTGATGGAGGCTTCTACTCCCACCCTACAGACATCACACCTAATTTTGATTCCCTGCTGCGTATGCAGCTCTCTAGAGTTTCCAACCAGTGGGAGGCTATGGAATTGTCAGAGAGAGAGAGAGAAGGTTGGGGAAAGTTAGTGGGAAAATGGACCATAATGGCAAAATTCCTGCTCCTCAGATAGGGTTCAGACATAGTGCTAAGTAGATAGAGCTCAAACATTGATAGAACTAGGTGGTTAGGACTCAGGTGACTATAGAGAGGCAAGATTAGGTTAGCTATCCTGTGATAGGCAGGTTTAGTAAGAAGAACCATGCTAGATCAGACCAAGGCCCATCTAGTCCAGCATCCTGTTCACACAGTGAACAGTACCTCTAGGAAGTCCCCATACTGGAAGATTGCAGCATTATCCTGCCTGTGCCCCTCAGCAATTGATTTGAAGAGGCTCCCTCTGGTACTGTAGGGAGTAGATACCATCATGATTAGTAGCCATTGATAGCCCAGTCCTCCATGAATTTGTCCACTCCCCTTTCAAGCTCGACAGTACCCTTTTCCAAGTGCGATGACTGAATGGTACACAATATTCCAAGTACGGTCTGAACATAAGGGCAATATGATAACAGCAGTTTTCTTCTCTATTCCTATTCTAATTATGGCCAGCATGGAATCTGCCTTTTTCATAGCAGCCATGCTGATTTTTCATAGCATCATTTCCATCAAGCTATTCACTACCACTCCAAGGTCCCTTTCTTGAAATGTTGCTGCCAGCTCAGATCCCATTAGTGTATGTGTGAAGCTGGGATTATTTACCCCAATATGCATCACTTCACATTTGCTCATATTGAATCTTATTTGCCATTTTAATGCCTGTTTCCCCAGTCTGAAGAGACGCTTTTGGAGCTCTTCACAATCCCATTTTTGTCTTAACCACCCTCCATAATTTGTTGTCACCTGAGGTTACTTCAGAGAAATAGTATGTTAGTGACTTGTGAGGGGATTGAGGGGGAAATCCCAAGAGAGAAGCTAACACTATTTCAGGAGCCTGAGATTCCTGGGTTTAGTGAGCTGTTCCAAATAAAATCCATCCATCTCTCTCTCTAGCAAAGACAGCCTGTCATTTCTGTAACCTTGAGTGTGTGATACTGTAAATATCCTACAGTAGAACTGCAACTCTCCTTAGCTGTAAATAGTTGCTACACTGGGACCCCTCTTTTCTTGCCCACCGAATCACTCTTCATAAAATCTTCTAAAGAAAAGACAACAGGTTTATTCTTGGGTTGTTGAAAGAAGGTGTCAGTGTGAATCACTCCAGGAAAGGGGAGGTGGATAAAAGAGTAAAAATAATGTCAGATACTTGTACTGCCCACCCCATGTCCCATCTGTAATTACAGCATGTTTTTTTTAAAATATTAGCTTTATTGATGACTTGCAAACATGCAATAACCAAAACTGCTTGGTCACCGGGTGTGACAGGTGGGGGGACACTGCGGCAGCACCCTGCCATCACAGCTACAGTTCATTCATTTCCTCCTCCTCTACTTGTTTGACTCTTACAGTGCAATCCTATGCAGAGATACTACAGTCTAAACCCATTAATATCAGTGGACACTGTTAATCTCACTGCCAAAGCCCAAACATAATTTCCACACACAACCCATGTCTTTGAGTTTTTGTGTGCTGTTCGTTTTAGAATTTTGATGGCATTCAACGGAGGTGGAGAATTTCTTTTCTAAGATTGTGACTGCCATTGGCAGGATGATCAAAAGGTTTTTAATTGATTGCTCTTACTGATTAATTAACAAACCTATTAGTTAACAAGTACTTAAAACAAGTATCTGTTAGATGTTCCCAGTAGAGTGCCAGAGCATCCTTTCCTTAGCACTTAAGCTTCAATTTGCATGCATCTCCATTATTATCGGATGGTCCATTCCCCCTTTCCCATTCCTAATTGTCAATCCAATCTGCTCCAAATCACCTCCTCCCAAAGCTGCTGTTCTCTTATTGAAACAGTGCTGTATTTGCATGAATCCTCTGTTTCTGTCCTTTGTATGTAAATATTATTTGGGAGCCCACATCTTTTCCCACTGGATGGGAAAGCAGCTTGACTAAACCAACATGAAGAGGGAAAAGGTTTGTCAGTGGCCTCTCCACTCACATTTCCTTTCCTCTGACTCTTTTAATAACTCCCCCCAAAAAACTGTCAGTGGAAAAAGGCACTGTATCGTATCTAATTTGACCTTAGCCACAGTTCCCTACTGTGAATAATACAAATGTGTAAAAGTACAGCTCGGCATCCATATACGTTATGGAGTTGTGTGGTGGTCCTGCCTTGCATCACATGTAAATACTTTGGTAAGGTAAAAGGTAAAGGTTCCCTTGCTCGAAAGCCAGTTGAATCCGACTCTAGAGTTGCGGTGCTCATCTCCGTTTCAAAGCCGAAGAGCCAGCGCTGTCTGAAGACATTTCCGTGGTCATGTGACCGGCATGACTAAACACCAAGGTGCACGGAATGCTGTTACCTTCCCACCGCAGTGGTACCTATTTATCTACTTGCAATTTCTTGCTTTCGAACTGCTAGGTTGGCAGGAGCTGGAACTAGAGACGGGAGCTCACTCCGTCTTGCGGCACCCAGGTCTTGAACTGCTGAACTACCGACCTTCCATAGCCTGCAGTTCAGCGTCTTAACCACTTGAGCCACCACAGCTTTGGTATCACTGGATAATTAATTGGTAGTGCCCAAGCTTTCTGTACTATACTATACCTACAATTTGTCTTTGGACAGTGCTTCCATGTGAACCAGCATTAATTACAAATAGTTTCTATAGACTATTTAAATCCACATATCTGAATGCAACCAGCCTTTCGCTAGGGTGGTTTCTGTGTCACCTAGTATTGTCTGTCAGCTTAAATTGAACATGGATTGATGTATGTTAATTCTCATGCGTGTGTGTGTGTCCACATGAAAACAGGCACACATTCTTTGTGCTCTTTTGGTATACTCCTTCTAAACCTTCAGAAAGAATGCTTATACTTTGGTTATCTGAATTTCTTATTTCTGTACATTTACTGAGTCTTTCACAAAACCTCTTTTTGGCATAAACAAATGCCTGGAGTTCTCTTCTTTATCTGGTTACAAAACATCTTTGGACTTCCCTCAGGCTCTTCAGCTAAATGAGGTTATGCTGTGATTGTTTCTTTAAATCTGTACATAAAGATATATCATGAGGAGGAAAAGGGAAAGCACAAAATCTGTAATTGGGTCAATGTTTTGGAATTTACCAGTGTCAGTAGGCTAATACAAAGCCATAAATAATAAATCTAACTTTTCCTGGAGTGTAGTTAGAGCAGTAGAGAGTATTGGATTTGCAATTGGCTACAGTTCTAGGGGCTTTCAGCCAAGAGAAATCTCTCCAGCTACTCTCTGCTTGATGGTTCCCAGAAGTGCTGTACTTATCGATCTTTTTATATTATCGATCGTATACAGTATTTTCATCTTCACATTTTCTTTTCTTTTCACCGTAGTACTCCGTATGGACTGCTCTCTGGGTCACATGGAATGTTTTCATTATCTGCTTCTATTTGGAAGTAGGCGGGCTTTCAAAGGTAGGTTCATATTAATTCCTAACTTGGGGGAAGTAGTGTTGTTTGGATAACAATGTTATGGGAGAACTAATTATTTGGTAACATACTATTAGTAATGCAGTGTTCTTTAACTGGTGGTGCAGCAGTTTGTCCATTTATGTATGGGGGCTCCCTTATCTACTGGTTTTGTTGGTGCAGTGGGTGAACATACATGGTACAGAGTAGGTAATGGAGGGAGTTAAAATGATTCCTACAGCTGTATCTATGCTTCAGGTAAGGATGTACTTCTTTGATTAATCAGCTACGGCTTTTTGTAGGAATTTCTTAGTGGTGGATAGCCTCTTAAGTTGAGATGCAGTTGGGGTGGTCCCAGCCTACCAGATTAACTTCATTTTCCATTTGCTGCTCACTTATTGTTAATGATAGGAATCACTTTACATCCTTGATTTTTCTCTCACCATGGCACTGGTTCTGTTGCATTTGTGTATTAGAACAATTAAACAAATCATAAGGGGGAAAAGTGCACAACAATAATTGAAATTACTTTATTCTAGTAAAATGCATGTCCAGACAGCAACATCGGCCTTCCATTCTCACCTGTCTTTGAGCTGGAGTTATTTCATAGAATCACAGAGTTGGAAGGGACCTCCAGGATCATCTAGTCCAATCTCCTGCACAAGGCACCGGGGAAAGTCCAGTCCTTCCTGGTGTCAGTGGTCACATCTCCAGAAGTGTGATCAATCCATCGTGCTCTCAAGCTGTTTGGGAAGTCTGAATGTTCCCTTCCAGTTTGGGGATTTTTTGAGGCAGTTAGTAAGGTGCGCATAACTGCATATTTGCACCTCACTCACTCTCATAGGAGCTTCTCAAAACTGTGTTTTCTATTTTAAAAAAAAACTTCCAAAGAAAGATCCTGGACTTCCAGGTGGCACCTGGTATTTTTGGCCACTGTGTAACAGAGTGTTGGACTGGATGGGCCTGATCCAACATTGGCTTCTCTTATGTTCTTATGCCTGTGTTTTTCAGCTTTTTTCTATGCTTTGTGGCATGTGGGGTGGGGAAGGGGTTACTTGAAAATATGAGGATTTTTTCAGAGAGGGAGGGAGGGAGGCAGTCTGAGAACGATGCCCGTAACTCCAGCTTCGCCTCAAGCTTTTAAATAAAAATGCCATCAGCACACAGGACGAGGCTTCTCTATTCTCTCCCCATGGCTTTGAAACATTTGAAATGTTGCATTTTTCACAAGCACAGTTTCAAAAATACTCCCCTCACACTGCATGACATATCCCAGCAGCCTCCACCAGCAATCCCATTGGCCACCAGCTGCCGCCATCCTGCCAGGAGTTTGAAGCGGTGCTTCCTATAAGCACTTATTAGCATGCTCAGAAGACAAATAATTTCAAAAGCTGCCCAGCCACCCCACTCCATGGCTGCTGTGTCTGATTGATCAACCACGGTGTGAACATGTGGTGCGGTGGGTTGGGGGATGTCTGATTAAAACCTTCCATTACAAAGAAACCTAGATAAAATAGAGGCAGCACCAGACCACTCTAAGCCTGTTGTCTGTTCACAGCTATACTTCTTCAGCTGCATTGCAGACTCAACCATTCCTCAGTCAAAATTATCTTTTTCTATATCTTCTTACCAAATGAAGTGGGGTGGGTGATGACCAGAGATGGGGTGACATGTTGAAGTCCCATGCCTTTGCAACACTTAGCTCTCCATAAAATTTGCCTGGTGCTTTCAGTATGTATGTTTTAGTACCAGCTGAGGACCATTTGATTGCATTCTATTGTAGGCTGAGCTGACTGATGCTCTGGATTTTGCATGAATTTAGTTTATTAGGCAGAATGGATACAAAGGTTTGTATGCATACATATAGTACTTTCTCATCGGTGGTTTTGCAGAAGTTATCAGAATTCATAAAGTCGTTGCACTTTCACAAAAGGGAAATACTGTTGGTACATGTGTGCTTCTTTTGCTTCTGCTCATTGCTGACTGGTGAAACTAAGGATTCCCTCTCCTTTAGTGTCTCTTGATATATTTATTTATTTATTTGTTGTATTTATAACCCGCCCTCCCCGCAAGTGGGCTCAATATATGTATGTTGTGTAAATAAATCTTACCAGCCTGAAGAACGGAAATGGAAAACACACATGAATTGATATAGGGTTGCAGTGCTCATCTCCGTTTCAAAGCCGAAGAGCCAGCGCTGTCCAAAGACGTTTCCGTGGTCATGTGGCCATGCCTTTAAAAATTGAAAAAAATGTAATATGCTGGTAAAATGAGATTAATGCTGCCCCCCCA
The DNA here is from genome assembly GCF_001447785.1 of Gekko japonicus. Lineage (NCBI taxonomy): Eukaryota > Metazoa > Chordata > Lepidosauria > Squamata > Gekkonidae > Gekko > Gekko japonicus. Next base: position 276,235 of record NW_015166423.1, read on the forward strand.
CCTGCCTCTCCTACATATTCCACTAGGTTGCATAGCTTTCAGTACTTTTCTTCCCGCCCAACTCAGATAGCACAGGTGAGCCAGGCTGAAAGCAATGACGAACTTCAAGGTATGGTGGAAATGGCAAGCCTTAGCTCCTCTCACCTGTGCACTCCTTATTATTGAATAAGCATGCATATAAATGGCTCCATATTGAATGGAGCTTATAAAAACATATACATCGTTCCTCAGATCTTTCTGCATATACACCAGAGCTAGTGCAAAACTGCAAGCACTGTCATAATTTGACTCTACGAGGTCTGAGTCAGAAAGTCCCTGCTTCAGACATTTTACTTTTACTTGAGTTGATGAGCATGCTTCCTCTTCCTCTCTCAGCCCCACCTACCTCACAGGGTGTCTGTTGTGGGGAGGGGAAGGGAAAGGAGTTTGTAAGCCACTCTGAGATATCTTCGGGTAGTGAAGGGCGGGGTATAAATCCAATCAATTCTTCTTCTTCTTCTTCTTGTCTCTGTTCTCACCAGAAGCACAGCATGCTCAGCAGAAGGTTCCTCCTTCCAAATCTGCTGACTGACACAGTGCCATACAATGTTCCCTCTAAGCTGTGGAGTCTTGCGAGCAAAAATTCTACTTTATGATCTACTGGCATTAAAGTTGTGAGCAAGTGATTTGGGTACTGCATAAATTAGTTTGCTCTAAAGCCATCCTTACTGAGCTAAGACAAAAATGTGTGAGCCAGAGGCTAAAAAACTGTGAGCTAGCTCACACTAACTCAGCTTAGAGGGAACACTGGTGCCATACCATACCAGACTATTCCTACAGTATGATTCCAAAAAGGCCCTATACATCTCTTCCCTCATACTTTTGAATATGCTATTGGAGTGTTAATAGGTGTGCCTCACTTATGCAGCTGCATTTCAGAGGACTTAATTAGAAACACTTTGCAGATGGTGCCAAAAATAAGAGTTTTGTATCTTCCTGGGTGACATTTACAATGATTTCATGGCATTGCATAAAAACAGAGTGATAAAACAACAATATTACTTTTAAGTAGAAAATTCATTTTTCTTTTATTACCCCATGATATTCTATAACTGACAGCCTTTCTGGATTATCTTTCTGGCATAAATGAATATGGTAGAACAAAAATGAGAACAACCACAAGCCTCTGTGCTAATGGTGGCAAAGGCTTTTGCGTGATAGAAAAGAAAGGAATGTGGTTTCCTTCAAAATTTAAGCTGGCTGTCAAAGAAAACTACTGGAACTGGCACAGCTGTTAGTTCTTCAGCCAGAGAGCAGAGAGAGAGGAAATCACCAGCCTGCTTTAGAGCACACTCAGTAGCAGAAGTATCAGAAGTAGCAAAAATGAGTTTCCCTGAAGGGGGTGTGGATCTCCCTGACTCTTGCCACTGATGCTATCAGAATGGGGTTTCTGCAGTGGTCAGCCTCCAGGCATGGATTTGTGCATTGCAAAGTATGGAGTGCTGCATTGCCTGAAATTGCCTCGATGTAAAAATCACATAATTTGCCTTATAGTTTTCTAGCCTCCCTCCCCCATCTCTCACTTTCAATGTAAGCACTACTATTTGTTCACAAGGACTTTATAACCTCAGAGGTCCTTGAATGAATCAGCCTGTAGGTGGGCTAACCTTGCAGGTCAAGTAGCTACACAGTAAGTTTTAATCTTTATTTTATTAAGGCTTCATGATACAACTCCCTGAGGTCTTCAGACAAGATGGCAGCTTTTTGCTGTTCTGCCCATCCTGTTCTGTTTGGTCTGCTTGTCCTGTAACTGAAAACTGAGGCCAGGACTGACACGTTTGTATTATGTTCTGTCTTGGGATTGGGTCATTGTTGACGTATGATATTTTATCCTCCTTATAAGTGAAGGTTGGATTTCTAGAAGGAAAACAAAACACACGGAGGATTAGGCACGCTAGAGAGACGGAAGATAGGTGGATTTTCCGGGCGTGATCTCACCGCTACATCTGGGAAGCGTAGAGCTCCCGTGGCTCACCCGAGGCTTCACTCCGAAGATGTGCGGTAAAAAAACTAGTACCTCGGAGGTACTAGCTTCCGGAAACCGCAGGGCAAGGGCAGGCGCGTGATCACGTTTCCAGTGGAATCCCATGGCATCCAGCGCCCGCCCATGTCCCCTCGCAAAAAGTTTTTTTTTCAAGTGTCCTCGGGATGCGCACAAGCACGCAACGGGGCATGCGCACACGTCGGTGTACAGAAAAAAACCCACCTGTTTGCCGTGGTGTGCCGCTTCTTTGCCGCACCGCAGGATTGTGGTGTGATCGGCACCTCCCCCCTACCACGGGACCTCCACGGGATGTCTGCTCACACAACCACCCGTTATTTTGCCCCGGGGCAAACAGCCATGCTTCCCCCCCGCATTTTCCTGTCCATGTGACCGCAGCCCATATTAAATACAGGTTTTCTATTCAGCTGAGCCAAATTGAAGAACAGTGAAGAGATACCTGGGTAGTTCATTCTCTTTTTCTGATGTACCTATTGGTGACAGCTGGTGGCAACTCCATTTGTATAGCTGTCACCAAGAAATACTGGTTGTTTAATCCAGACAAAATGGTGTACAACATGATGTATAAGAGGTTGTCCCTGAAGGTAGGCTAGAAGCTTCAGCTAGTCCAAAATATGACAACCTATTTCTTAACAGGGAGTCACAACAATGAACACACAACTGTTATCCAGAGGCGCTGCTTTACTCGCAGGTAGCCTTAAATAGCGGGACACTCCAGTTCTGACCTGAACCAGAGACCCACAAACTCAGGCCAAGGAAGGCACTCTTGGCCTGAAACACAGGGCTAGCCACAGCTCTGCAAAAGGGTTTCCATTTCAGGTTGTACAAGGCAGCCCTCCATGGCAATCTCCAATATCTCCCTCCACCCAGCAGAGGCATGCATATAGAATAACCATGGGTTCTACCAGGTACAATATTTGCATTTCTAAAGCTATTCAGTAGCCACCTGGCAAATAGCGTTTCTGTTTACAGAACTTCACGTAACCCTTTTGTGTGATACCTATGTCTATGTGGACATCCTTTGTCACCACACCTGTCCTTCCTGCTCCCTCCCACAGGATACAAGATAAACCAATCACACATTCAAATGATTAACTATCCTTCCTGACATCTATCAGGGACCCATTTCCTACCTTTTGTCTAAACCTAGGAAACTATTCAACATGCCTTGACAGGACCATTAGTAGTCATCAAACTCATTCAACCAGCTCCAGTAGAGCCATCCAGCACCTGGCTAATCTCATCAATGCTATTGTGAAGCCAGACTCTGCACATCTGGGACTTTATAGGTCAAACCTAGGTTTTGCTCCTCCTGGTGTCATACCCCCTGGGACCCCTTACTGGTCCAAGTAATCTTTTGTCTTCACCTGAGACAAGCACCTCCAGGCCTCCCATTCATCCACATTGTTTTCCAATGTTTATATCCTCCAAAACACATGACCTCAGAGTGTGTCTCTGCCCTGATGTCAACTGGCAGTGCACCCCCAAACGCTGTTTGGGCCATAATCCCTTCTCCATGGACTTCTGCACATCTGGACAGGTAGCTATACCCCCCTCAACACTTTGCCCTCTTTTGTCACTTATCTCTTTAGGATCTCTTCACCTCTTTATTTCATAGCTCTCTGGTATGTGTGTGTGTGTGTGTGTGTGATATTCCATTGATTAGCTGAATGTTTATTTTCTTAATAGATTCCATAAAAGATTTCCTGTCTATTGTCTATGCTGCTCTGAGAGAGTTCTGACTCTGGTATAGTTGGGGTACGATCCCTAGCTTGCATACCTATGAAGCAAAAGGTCTCTTAGCTAATTTCCCCCATCATAACTTAAACAGATACCCAGTGTTGCAGCTAACACAAAACCACACTCCACTTCTTTCCCATTTACACTGGATTCTAGTCTGTTTCTAGATCCAATGCAAAGTGCTGTTCTTTGACCTTAAAGACTGGAATGACATGGGAAAGGTTTCACCCATATAAACTAGTCTGGGTCCTCCTGATGGTCTCTGCAGGTGCCTTATTGAGGGAACCCACACATTCAGAGGTTTTGGTTTGTGGGGATCAATGAAAAGGCTTTCTTGGTTGCTGCCCCTGTACTGTGGAAATCCTTCCCCAGAGGTGTATTTATCATTCCTTGCAAAACTTCTAGAGAACCCTGAACACTTATTTATTCTACTCTTTGGATGAAGAAGTACTTCCTTTTATCTATTCTAAGCCTATTGCTCATTAATTTCATTGAGCACCCACCAGTTCTTGTATTGTGAGAAAGGCAAAAAAGTGTTTCTTTCTTTGCCTTCTCTATCCCATGCATAATTTTGTAAACTTTATGTCACTCTACAGTCGTCATTTCTCCAAGCTAAAGAGCCCTAACCTTTTTAACCTTTCTTCACAGGGAATGTGTTCCATCCCCTTAATCGTTTTAGTTGCCCTTTTCTGCACCTTTTCCAATGCTATAATACCTTTTTTGGGTAGAAGTTCAGATAAGCAACATATATGGGGTCACCCTTGTTCACATGTTTGTTCGCCCCCTCAAAGACCTCTAAAAGGTTGGTGAGGCAAAATCTTCTCTTAGAGAATACATGCTGATTCTTCCTCAATAGCTTTTGTTCATCAATGTGCTTATTAATTCTGTCTTTCATATGGATTCCATCAATTTACCTGGTACCGACATTAGACTGACTGGCCTATAATTTCCCAGATCTCCTCTGGAACCATTTTTAAAGATGGGGGTTACATTAGCTATCCTCCAGTCCTTGGGAATGGAGGCAGATTCTAGTGATAGATTAACAAATACACATTTGAGTTCGTTCAGAACTCTTGGAGTTGGATGTATGCCCTCTGGGCTTGGTGACTTGACAAGTTTTAATTTGTCCATCAGTCATAGGACTGTCTCTCTCGACACCTTAATCCCACTCAGGTCCTTCGACACCCCTCCTGAAATCAACAGTTTTGGAGTGGGTAAGCACTTTTCATCTTCTACAGTGAAGACAGAGGCAAAAAAGGCATTCAGGTTCTCTGCCATTTCCCTATCATCCTTCAGTAATTCGTTTATCCCTTGATCATCCAAGGCCCCTACTGCATCCCTGGCTGGTTTTTTGTTTTTGTTTTTTTGCTTCTAATGTATTTGAAGAAATTGTTATTGTTGGTACTTATTAAATAAATAAACAAACTTTGTTTAGTGGAGGGGTAGAACAGTGATAGGATCTACCCCAGTGTAAAGAAACTAGTCTCAGTCTTACTTGGGTAACTCTGCTCTAGAAAAAATGGCAGAGAGGCAACTTAAAAAAAAGTAAATGCCTATCCATTTTGAGTTGCAACTTATTTGAATCCCTTTCTCTAGTATTTCAAACACTACAATGGAATTATTTGGATCTTTGTGTTCTTGAAAAGCAAGTTATCTCTTGCCCATTGTCTGATATTTGCTTCTTAACTCTTCTCTTTCATTTTAAACAAAAGCCAGCTTTTGGTGCTTCTTGTAATTGCTAGGTTTGTTGTCAGAATTGACCACTTAAGCATGATGAGGGAGCCCTGTGATGTTTAGAGATTTTTATTTAATGACTGCAGTATTAATCTTACCCTTGTGGAGACGAGGGTAAAATGTGAAAGCAAAAGAGAAATTTTAGTCTAGTGTGAAAGGAAGAGTCCTGGTTTCTGAAATCGATGTTTCTGAGAATTGCCTAAGTGTTGAATGATATGCATGAATTATTTAAGACTGTTTTGTTTAAATGTGCAAAAGTCAAGTTATCCTTGCAGTGCGACACATTGTCAATTGCCAGCAATTTCCTATGTTTGTGAAAACCACAGGCAGCAATTTACAGGAAAGATTAGGGCTGTTACTATACAATGTGTGACATTTTCTTGATTTAAACTGTCATTCTGAAAAGCTGTTAACCAAGATCTAGAGTTGGAGTGAGGATATAAAGTTTAGTAGAGGGCTTTTTTTAAAAAAACAACCCTGAAATTGAACTCTATTTTTTGCTTGTTAAGATCCCAGTCTGTTGCGACTGGTATTGAAGCATTGTTTGCATACAGAATTGCATTTTCAAAGAAATTTTACATGATCTATTTTTAGCATTCATGTGATGTGGTGGCGTATGCTACAATGCTGACATTTTGCATCTCATAAGCACAGCTGTATATTTCTTAAACATCACTACTGTTGTAAAGATATGCCAGAAATTTGATCGTAAATCAAGATGTGTGTTGAAAAGAGCAAGATGTGTGTTGAAAAGTAGCACCTTAAAGACTAAGAAAATGTGTGGCACAGTATGAGCTTTTGTGCATCACTGCTCACTTCCAATGACTAGCAAAACCTCATACCCTGCCACACATTTTGTTAGTCTTGAAAAGTACTCAGAACGTGGAGTGATTTCAGCAAGAGTACTTTTATTAGTGAAGAACAAAGACAAGGAAACCAGCTCGCAGGCTGGTTTATATGCGTTCAGAAAACCCGCCACCAAGCACACCTAAACACACCCCCTACTCCCGATAGGCTATTTGCAGTAACCGGGCGACCATTGGTCTCCCGGCTGGGAAGCTGGCCCTCTGATTAGGCTGGCTAGGATCCTTCGGATCCTTTGTCTTTCGACTGAAGCTACGGAGGAATATTGCCTGGCCAGCCCGGGCAAGTCCGGGCATGTCAGGCTGACTGCATTGCACGTGGTAATGGCGGCAGTACATTACACCCCTCCCCCCATAGTCCCAACTACCCACATACAAAGTCCTGGAGATTTGCGGGGGCCTTCCTGGGCCTTGTGGAACGGCGGAGTTCCGGGGTGCTGTTCGGGGGTGCTCCTTGCGGCCGTGGCGGGGCAGTTGGCTGTGGCGTTTCTGGCGGCGGCAACGCCAGAGGTTCCGGAGCGACCGGGGCCGAGGCCGAGGCCAAGTTCTGCGGTTCTGGTGCGTGGGCCAAAGCTTCTTCGTGCTCCTGGAGTACCAGGTCCTCGGGGTCGTTCGGGAGGACCCGGCACCGCAGTTGGTCGAAGTGGCGGTGGAGCAGTTGGCCGTCCT
>NW_015166423.1:283603-284711 GCF_001447785.1 Gekko japonicus
GGCACTGGGACCACTTCTAGCCACTTACTGTAAGCGTCCACTAGAATGAAAAAGATTTGTCCCTGGAATGGCCCCGCGAAGTCCAAGTGTAGCCAGGACCAGGGCTTGTGGGAGGATTCCCAGGCCCGTTCCGGCGCCCGGGCCGGTGCGGGCCTGAATGCCTGGCAGGGTTGACATTGCTTCACCAGTCTTTCGATGTCCTGATCGAGGCCGGGCCACCACACATAGCTCCGAGCCAGGGCTTTCATTCGCACCACGCCCGGGTGGGCCTCGTGCAACGCGGTGAGCACCCGGTCTCGGAGAGGGAGAGGAATCACCACCTGGCCTCCCCATGGCACACACCCCTTGTGGGTCGACAGTTCATCTTTCCGTGCGGCATATGCCGAGAAGTCGGGTCCTGCCGTGACCCCCGGCCACCCCCTTCTCACCCAGTCCAAGACGCGGCATAGGATCGGGTCCTTGGCTGTGCGACGGGCCACCTCTTTCACGTGGACCGGCTGGTCGGGCAGGGCCTCCAGCCGCGCGACCAGGTGAGCCGGGGCAGGGTCTGGCTCCGTTTCCGGCAGGGGAAGGCGGGTCAAGGCGTCAGCATGTCCCATCACCTTCCCGGGCCGGTGAAGAAGCGCGTAGGTATAACTTGCCAGGAAGACGGACCACCGGATCACGCGCGGCAAAGTCATCTGGGGGGGTCTGGCGGTCTGGGGCGAGCAGACCCAGGAGAGGCTTGTGGTCCATCAGGACTGTGAAGGGCCGGCCGTAGAGGTAGTGGTGAAATTTTTTCACCCCGGCCACGATACCAAGAGCCTCCTTGTCAATCTGCGCGTAGTTGCGCTCAGCCGCAGACAAGATACGGGAGTAATAGGCCACCGGGACCTCTCGACCGTCAGGCAGCTTGTGCCCCAAGACCACCCCGACCCCATAAGGAGAGGCGTCGCAAGCCAGCACCACCGGCAGGTTCTCATTGAAGTGCGCAAGCACCGAACTGGAGATGAGGAGGTCTTTGACTGCCTGGAACGCCGCCTGCTGAGCTGGGCCCCAGACCCACGGCGCGCCCTTGTCGAGGAGCCGATGGAGAGGTTCCGCTACCGCAGCTTTGAGAGGAAGAAAG
>NW_015166423.1:287082-324535 GCF_001447785.1 Gekko japonicus
GGCGTCCGGGTCTTGTTCATGGGGTCGTAGATCCCATCCTCGTCGCCAGTGAAAAGTACTCAGAACGTGGAGTGATTCAGCAAGAGTGATTCAGCAAGAGTACTTTATTAGATCAGGAACAAGACAAAGAAACCAGCTCGCAGGCTGGTTTATATGCGTTCAGAAAACCCGCCACCAAGCACACCTAAACACACCCCCTACTCCCGATAGGCTATTTACAGTAACCGGGCGACCATTGGTCTCCCGGCTGGGAAGCTGGCCCTCTGATTGGGCCGACTAGGATCCTTCGGATCCTTTGTCTTTCGACTGAAGCTACGGAGGAATATTGCCTGGCCAGCCCGGGCAAGTCCGGGCATGTCAGGCTGACTGCATTACACGTGGTAATGGCGGCAGTACATTACAAGTCTTTTAGGTGCTACCGGACTCTTGCTCTTTTCTATTGATCATAAATGTTTCAGGCAGCTGTCACCAAAAAAATATACAGTGATTTTGTCTGATGATGTCTTTCTGCAGATAATGTGTTGGCATTTTGTTTTTAGATAGTTAGAAACAACTCCTTCTAAACTTCCCCAGCTGTTTTCTCATTGACTTTACATTAATGAATTTACATTAATAAATTTAAATTACTTTAAGTAGAAGTATGTTGTGCGAATCTCCACCCTTCACAATAGCTTTCTGATACCGCAATAATGTAAGTAACTCAGAGTGAAAAGCTAACAAATATTTATGTGGAAAAATTATATATTACATCACATATGGAAAGGCATAATGGCTGCCTGGAAAAGGGGCAAGGGACCAACAATAACTGTACAAATTTCCCTTCTTGCTTTCCATCCTCCATTTCCAGTGGTGTTTTCCTAAAGTTTATATCCTAAATAATGCCTTACAGCTTATCCCAAAGTTTTCCTTCTTAGTTGATGCCTTCAGCATTTCTACAGCTACAGTTCAACTTGTTTGCTTCAGGACTGCTTCTATTATCTTTCCTTACACACACACAGAGAGAGATCTTGCAATCCTCCAAACACCATACTATCTTCTCTCAGTATGCACTCTTGTTGCTTCGGTTCTCTTCCATTCACTGTACATTTCAATATACTTCCAGTTTTGTGCCAATTACATTAAATTCCAATTTGTTTCTGGTCTCAATTTCAGGTGGGAAAAAAGAAGCTGGTGCAAGGTAAAAGTATTTATTAGAGCTTTATAGATCCCTACATGTTTCGCAGTAAAGCTTCTTCAGGGGATCTGTTATAAAAATACAACATAAAAACAATAATTAAAATGAACAATTAGAAGATAAAACTTTATACAGAGTTAAAACGAAATACATAGTCATGCAGATTCTCCTTCAAAAAAATGTATAACAGCTTCCAAGACCACAACAGTTGTTGTTTCCAAAGTGGAAGGAACATACAAATGTTTATAATTCAAACTAGAGTGATAAAAAGAAAGAAACCACGATAACATACTTTCTACAGGGTTTTTCAAATTCCACCTTGAGCAATGAGGTAGATGAGATAGAATTGTCTGTATTTTATAATTAGGTGTAATGTAATGTATCCTTGGGTCTTAAAGGGTCAATGATTCCTAAGAAAGGAGCTTAGTCATGAAGACCAGTTGTAGGAAAATAGTTGTAGGTAAGGGTATTTACTCACAGAGTGAAATAGCAATTTTGCCTTGGGTTTAGTTGTGTATTTTCTCTTTGAAGCACATTTCAACAGCACTGCATGTATCCAATATAAGTTGTTGTGACCAATTTAGTTGACATGACTGAGCATCCAATATCTGTCACCATTCATTAGAAGTAGGACCAGTCACATGCTTCTGAACTTTCTTATCTACAGTTCAAAATACAACATTAGATGATGGACTGCATGGGGAAGGTCAGAGTAATACAGTAGTGTACTTTCTGTTTCTCTTATCTTTTCATTGAAATGTTTTCTCCAATGACAGGCAGTGTTCCCTCTAAGCTGAGTTAGTGTGAGCTAGCTCCCAGTTTTTGAGCCTCTGGCTCACACATTTTTGTCTTGGCTCGGGAAGGAGGGCTCCAGAGGAAACTGATTCATGCAGTAGACAAATGGCTCACTCACAACTTTAATGCTAGGAGCTCACAAAGTAGATGTTTTGCTCACAAGACTCCACAGCTTAGAAGGAGCACTGGTGACAGGCCATTTCTCAGAACTGATGATTTTGGGGAACTGGGTTTGTTTTGAATTATAAACCTTCTCCTCAGTTACAAGATGTTCTTATGGTAGCAAGTATAAAGGCTTTTGATTCAATATGTTGTCAAAGGCTTTCGCGGCCGGAGTCCATTAGTTGTAGATTTTCCGGGCTGTATGGCTGTGGTCTTGGCATTGTAGTACCTGACGTTTCGCCAGCAGCTGTGACTGGCATCCTCAGAGGTATAACACAGAAAGATGGAGTACTCTCTGTGTCAATGTGAAAAGAAAAATGGTAGTCAGGTAATTTATATCTACTCAGGAAGGGTGGGGTAGAGCTGAGTCATTATCTTTTAGGAGTTTCCTAGGCTTTGACATGCTAATGGAGGAGCTTTCCTGAGGAAGTTCTTTTGTGTATGGATTGGCTCTTGGATTGACTTCGTGATGTAGGTTTTGTGGTGAGCAAGATTTATTTATTTTATTTATTTATTAGATTTATATCTCGCCCTCCCCGCTAGGGCAGGCTCAGGGTGGCTAAAAAGGCCATAGGCGTTATAAACAATAAAACAAATTAATAATTTAACAATTTAAAATCAACAAATCATTTAAAATACAATTCTCATAAGATAGTGGAGCTGTCTTCACATCCACCACAGAGAAACCATAGCTGGTGTCAGGCTCTGTAGTGCTTGGATTCTTTTCTCTTTTTTAAAATTATTTTTATTGATTTTTTTCCATCACCCGCACCCAAACAACCTGTGCTGATTATACCATTATACATAGACGAGCATACAGCCTTAGTATTTACAATGTTCATCAATCAGATCACTTCCTGATCGTTCTATAAGATTTTCATTTTATACAATTTCCCCCAATTTTTCTCAAAAGTAGTGTGGATATAGGTGTTAAGCCGGTGGCCAAGAGTAGATACTAGGGCACAATATTCAGCCAGATGTTAAGTCATTTAGTCTGGCACTTCAAACGCTTGGCAGAAGAGTTCTGTCTTGCAGGCCATGTGGAATTTTGATAAATCCCACAGGGCCCTGATGTCCTTGGGGAGTTCATTCCACCAAAGTGGAGCCACCACAGAAAAGGATCGGGCCCTGGTTGTGGCCAGCCTGGCATCTTTCATGATGGAGAGAACAAGAAGGTTCTGAGAACCTGACTGCAGTACGCTTTGGGAAACATATGGGGAAAGGCGGCCCCTCTAGTATGCAGCTCCCTGACCATATAGGGCTTTATAGGTGAGAACCAGCACCTTGAAGCGAACCCGGTATGCTATAGGTAGCCAGTGCAATGCTTTCAACACAGGCTGGATGTGCTCTCTAAGAGGGAAGCCCAATAACAGCCTGGCTACTGCATTCTGCACTAGCTGTAGCTTCTGGATTTGGGACAAGGGCAGCCCTATGCAGAGAGCATTACAGTAGTCAAGTCTTGAGGTAACCATTGCCTGGATCACTGTTGCCAGGTCATTGTGTTCAAGGAAGGGAACCAAGTGCCTAATCAGCTGAAGATGGTAAAAGGCCAACTTAGCAGTGGCTGCTACCTGGGCCTCCATCATTAAGAAGGCACCCAAGAGCACTCCCAAGCTCCTAACCTCCTACGCTGGCACCAGTGGTGCCCCATCAAAGGTTGGTAGTGGGATCCCTAACCCTAGGCCACTGCAGCTCAGGCACAGGACCTCCATCTTCATTGGATTCAATTTCAGTTGGCTCAGCCTAAGCCACCCAGCTACGGCTTGTAATGCCAGGTCCAAATCTTCTGGTTTTGATCAAACTGGCCACCCAACAACAGATAGAGCTGGGTGTCATCCTTATATTGGTGACATCCCAGTCCATGGCTCCGGGCAATCTGGGCCAGGGGACACATATAGATGTTAAATGACATCTCGGAGAGAACAGCCCCTTGTGGCACTCCGCAAACCAGTACATATCTTTGGGACAACTGTTCCCCTAATGCCATACTCTGTCCCCGACCTTGTAGGAAAGAGCCAACCACTGTAAGGCAGGCCCCTGAATCCCAGCATCAGTGAGGTGGTGGATCAGTAACTGGTGGTCGACCATGTTGAATGGATGCAGGAGCAGCCCTCCCACAGGCTCAGGGATGAAACAGCAGAGTGGCTGTTTTCCCCTCTGGGGCAGGACAGCCTCCTGCTCATTACACTGTGCCTCTTAGCTTTTCTTTGGAATGTTTTCTTCAGTTTACCATGGCATTCCTAGAAGTTCTGCAGCAGCACATCTATATTTTAAATTATCTGACATAGTTGGCTATGGTGACATAACCTACATTACATGATGTTATGTGAAAGAATTCATCAGTCACCATCATTTATATCTTCCCAAAAGATGCAAAACTGCCAACTTGTAGACATGTTTTTTTAGAGTATACAAAAGATGACTCTAACCACTTTAAAGCATTTGAAAGAAATCAAAAGCAGATCTTCTCAGAATGGTTTCCAACTGAAAAAGGTGTCAGAGAAGGATGTCTTTGAGCTTTTTAAATTTATTTATTATTTCGACTTTTACCCTGCCCCCTCCCCGCCAAAGCAGACTCAGGGCGGCTCACATAAAACCAGTAAAACAATATATATTCAATACAAAAATATCTAAAATACTGCATAATACAATTTAAAACCATTATTATCGATGGCGGTTCTCTGAATAAAGTGCGTTTATTTGCTGTCAACTGTACTATCGCTCTGGAAAGCTTCAGCTCTAGGTTAGCCCAGAGGTTATTGGAAGGCCGGCTGGAAAAGCTCCATTTACACAACCCTGCGGAACTGTGAGAGGTCCTACAGGGCCCTGATCTCCCCAGGGAGCACGTTCCAGTAAGCCGGCGCTACTAAAGAAAACGCCCTGGTCCTAGTCGATGTCAATCTGGCTTCCTTTGGACCAGGGAGGGCCAGGCAGTTTTGGAGTCCTGATTGAAGTGCTCTCTGGGGAACATGCAGGGAAAGGTGGTCCCTCAAATAGACAGGTCCCTGACCATAAAGGGCTTTAAAGGTCAAGACCAGCACCTTGAAGTGAATCTGGAATGCTATATGCAATGTTCCTGCATAGTGAGACCCATCAGCAGCCTGGCCACCACATTTTGCACCAGCTGCAGATTCCGGAGTTGCACTAAGGGCAGCCCCATGTAGAGAGTGTTGCAGCAGTCCAATCTTGAGGTGACCACTGCATGGATCACCGACGCCAGATCATTGCGTTCGAGGAAGGGAACCAACTGCCTAATCAGCTGGAGATGATAAAAGGCTGCCTTGGCAGTGGCTGCTACCTGGGCCTCCATTGTTAAGGAAGCATCCAGGAGCACTCCCAGACTCCGGACCGTCACGCTGGCACCAACGGCGCCCCATCGAAGGCCAGTAATGGGATCTCTACCCCCGTACTGCTCCGATTCAGGCATAGGACCTCCGTCTTCGTCAGATTCAATTTCAATTGGCTCAGTCTAAGCCATCCCGCCACATCCTGTAGCCCCTGAACCAGGTCTTCCAGGTTGGAGTCAGACTGACCACCCAACAGCAGATAGAGCTGGGTGTCATCCGCATATTGGTGGCACCCTAGCCCATACCTCTGGGCAATCTGGGCAAGGGGGTGCATATAGATGTTAAATAACATCGGTGAGAGCACCACCCCTTGAGGCACTCCACAAGCAAGTGGGTGCCTTCGGGGCAGCTGTTCCCCGATAGCCACCCTTTGTCTGCGATCTTGGAGGAAGGAGACGAGCCATCACAGGGCAAGCCTCCGAATCCCCGTGTCGGCGAGGCGGTGGGCAAGTAATTGATGGTCAACTGTGTTGAATGCCACTGACAGGTCTAACAACATCAGCACCACCATCCCACCCCGGTTCAGGTGCTTCTGGTGGTCATCCAGAGCCGTCTCCATCCCATGACCTGGATGGAAGCCGGACTGGAAGGGATCAAGCGTGGAAGTGTCATCCATAAAGCTCTGCAACTGTATCACCACTGCCCTTTCTATTAATTTGCCCAAATAGGGCACCAGCTGATAGTTCACCAATTCAGCCAGATCCAGAGATGGTTTCTTCAGGAGGGGGTGGACCATCGCTTCCTTCAGAGCCCCCGGGAACTGCCCCTCAGTGAGGGACTTGTTGATAATATCCCTAAGAGCACCTTGAAACCCCCCACAGCCTGCTTTAATTAGCCAAGAGGGGCACAGGTCAATGCTGCATGTGGTTGGATGTACAGTTGAGATCAATCTGTCAACATCTCTATACTGAGTGGACTGAAATAATCCAGAATGGGACCGGAAGATGTGCATGGAGCCTCAAGTTTGCTTACTGTCTCAACCGTGGCAGGAAGGTCATGGCGGAGTGACAAGATTTTATTTATTTATTTATTTATTTTTGGATTTATATCCCGCCCTCCCCAAAGGCTCAGGGCGGCTAACAGCGAGGCACAAGTGCCAAAGTTAAAACAGATAAAAACAGCATAAAACAGAATAAAACAATATAATACAAACACCAACGGCAACGTTCCAGTAGCTTGTCATCCCTTCTCCTTCCAGGGTCACCTCGCACCCCGATGCAACCACATAGTGGTGGTAGTGGTGCGATGATGCATAAATAGTGATGGTGGAATAGTAGTGGTGGTGGCTCCTACTCAAAAGCCTTGCAGAAGAGCTCCGTCTTACAGGCCCTGCGGAACTGAGAAAGGTCCCACAGGGCCTGGATCTCCTCCGGGAGCTCCTTCCACCAGGTAGGAGCCGCCACCGAAAATGCCCTGGCTGTGGTAACAGCAAATTTAATATCCCTGGGGCCTAGAATTTCCAGGAGATGTTGGCTCCTCGACCGTAGTGCCCTTGGGGGAACATATGAGGAAAGGCAGTCCCTTAGGTAAGCTGGACCCTGGCCATACATATTTATCTGCAAAATAGCTCGCAAAAGCCTCACAGCCAATGTCCAATTCCCTCATGTTTTGTCTGCCTTGTGGCAGGATTGTTAAAGACCAAATTGTTCTATATAATTGTGCTGGGTGTGAGCTAGCAGACGCAATTGTGGCTGTGTAGAACTCCCTCTTCACAGCTTTGAGTGCCATCTCATAGGATCTCATAAATGTCCTATAAGATGCTCTTGTGGTTTCATCATGAGCACACCACCACCGTCTCTCTAGCCACCTGAGCCTTCGCTTCATCATCCTCAGCTCCTGAGTATACCAAGGAGCCAGGCTAGAGTGGGGGTGCAGAGGGCATCTGGGAGCAATCTTGTCAGTGGCTGCTAAGAGTCAGCCGTGCCAATCCTCAACTAGCACATCTAACGAGCTGCCGGGGGCAATGGGTCCCAAAGAGCCATCTGAAGCCACACAGGGTCCATTTGGCTCCGCCAGCGAGCTAAAATATGCTTGCCGCCGAAACAGGGTTGGGGTGTCACATTCACCCGGGCCTTCAGGGCATGGTAGTCCGACCATGGTACTGCCATCACAGTAATCCGTCCCACTGTAACCCCCACCACGAAGATCAAACCAAGCATGTGACCGGCTCGGTGAGTGGTGGCTGTTACATATTGGGAGAGTCCCAGCGCTGCCATGGATGACACCAGGTTCCTCGCCTGTGAGGAAGCCGCATCATCGGCATGGACATTGAAGTCACCAAGCACTATCAGCCTACCGTGCTCCAACGCCCAGCCCGACATGGCCTCTACCAGGGATGACAGGCCCCCTTCACAACCAGACAGCCAGACTCTCCCCCGCATCCCACACAAAGCCGGCACACTCTACACTTGTGATCCTCAGAGCCGGGAGCGCCCTGAAGGAGTAAGACTCCCGAACAAACAGAGCCACTCCCCCCCCCGCCCCGTGGTTCATGATTGGTGAAGGACCGAGAACCCAGGAGGAGCCAGTTGGGAGAGAGTGATTGTCTCCCCTTCTCGCACCCAGGTCTTGGTCACGCAAGCCAGATCCGCATCCTGCTCCAACAGAAAGTCACGGAGGACTGAGGTCTTATTATTTATGGACCTGGCATTGCACAACACAAATGTCGGAGAGGGGTTGTTAATCCTTGCCCCACTGCCAGCCACCTTTGGGATGAGACGCAGCCTGGAAGGTGGCTGAGCTTCTCTCTCTCTCAGCTGATGCTGGCCAATCAGAAAGTGAGCAGAGCAGCCAATCACCTAGGCTCTTCCCTCCAAGGAAGATTAATTCCTATCTGACCCTCTGTACCAAGCAGCATTTCAAAAAGCCTGCTTTTCTTTGCAATCCATCACACCTGGATTCCAAAAGAATGGTGCCAATTGAATAGCAGCAAGATGGGCATTCTGTGGATGAAGTCCTGCCACCAAAGCACCTGCTAATGCTTTGAAGGATTTGCTTTACTTGCCTTATAGAATTTTGCACACTCTGGTAACACAACATGTTCCTTTTGGGATGGGATGTTCATTACACCAGTGATTTTCAGCCATTGTTACATATGCCACAAATAAGACACAGAAATGGTCTAGGTGGAGTGCAGGGGTTTTGTACTAGTTACTAAAAATCCCCCTCTCTCAGTCCCTGTGTCTGTCTGCAGGTGTGAGCTGCTATCTCCAACATACTTGCATTCAAAGTATGGAGTAAAAGAGACCCTACATGCTCAGAAAGCCTGCTCATAGGCAGTATCTGGACCAACAATACTCAACAATATTATTACAATTTTCATCTATAATGGAATTATTTTTGTTGTGTTTTGAAGCCATAGCAATAAAATTTAAATCCAACAATAATAATGCATCTGTTATGTCCTTAAAATTAGGTGTAAATGATAAATAACAGAATGCTTTCTTGGAAAAAGTGGTCCTTTTGTTTCTATCATAGTTGGACCCAGGTTCTATAATAAAGTTGTTGGAGAGTCATAAGATACAAAAATTTGAGAACCACGGCATAAAATGGCACAACAGCAACTCAAGAATTCCAGAAGGAATGTACTAATTGTCACACATGCATTCATGAAATGGCATGTCATGGTTTAAATAAAACTAACTTCAGTTACTTAAATTTCAGCTTTTTTAGCCATAATGGTTAAATGGAACCTCCATGTATATCCATATCAGTTGCTGGAAAACAAGAAGAGAAAGCTTTCCAGGGAGAACTCTGTGTACGCTTTGTAGAGGTATTTGATTACTTACTGTGGAAAACAGTGTGTTTGACCTTTGACCTCATGTAATATGACTTTTCTTATATATTTAAAACAAAGTCTCTGTAAGGGGTCAAAATTTGGCATGACATTTGTATAGATGCAATTTCATGGCTAAATAAAGGAATTCAATAGGTCATCCCATTACTCTGCCCAAAGTCTATACTTTAAAAATCAATCTCCCCTAGTCTAGGGGAGCATTTCTTACCTTATGCTTTCAAATGAGAAAACACTGTAGTTCATTGTTCTACCTGCTAGGAATTGTCTTATATCATGTAAATATTATTATTATTATTTTCTAATTTCCTTGGACATAACCTGAGAAATACTGGAGCTTAATAACAAGAATCAAGTGGCATGAATACTACTTCTTATTTCATAAGTAGGAAAGATTAATAATATAGACGTAGATTGCAAAGAGGCTACAAATATTTTCCCCCAGATTTAATTTTTCCTGTCTACAAAATTCAAAATTTGCTGAGAAATAGTATTAATTGTACCAGATAGACCTGGTAGATGGAATGTCTGTGCTTTATTGACAAGCCACACAGGTCTCAACAGATACCAGGAGCACTTCTGTAAAGTCCAAGGAAGTGATACAGTAAACTGTTTTGACACTTCATATTCTCTGTTTGATAAAGTTTCCCTAGATTGTAGATAACAAGCTTTTCAATGTATGTTCCTGTCTTCACGGAATTCTCCTATAAACTGGTGTCAAATACAGCTAGCTTCATTCATATTACTGACAGTAAGAATCTGTATAGGTTATGACCCTTACAATATACTTCTTTCTCTAGTAGTGCATGGTGCACCCTTGATTTATGAAGATATGTAATGTTCAGTTTTATCATTTTACTAGCAATTCTGAAGCAAGGGTTTTTTATGGTGCAGATGGTACTGAAGTTGTAGCTTTTATGCCACACAGAATTAGTGGTAATTTCCTGAGAATTCATATTTAATTTAAAAGATTCAGACCTTGTAAAATGAATTAAAAGCCTCATAACCCATGATGTTCTTCAGGTCAAGGAAGAAAAAGGGTAAAATAAAACCCTGAACCAAACTCTTAGAGGTAACAGAAATAATTTTAAAATTCTGGAAGGATTAAGAAAAACTCAAAGCTCAGAAGTTCTGTGAGCCCCAATTATGCTGTGTAAAGTAAATGAATTTGGGTAGGTCAGTTCTGTTGAACATACTACTCTAGGTCTTTTGGAAGGAAAATTACCCTGCAGCTGATGGTTAACTGGGCTCCTCAGTTGTCTCCAGATTATCACCAACTTCCTGATAAAATGGGGTGGAGGTAGAAGAGTTTCACTGTAGGTCTGCGTAGGGGATTGTGAGTATGACAGACCCCTGTCTTTTCCCCAACACCCAGGCAGATTTTCCCACCAAAAATACTTTTAGTTCCCCTCAATGACTGAGCTTCCCTTCAGTAGCATGTATTTCTACTTTATTTTATAAGCTTTTACTGTCCCACCCTGCCACATATATTAGTTTAGGCTTATGACCCAGCACAGGAACTAGAGGGAATACAGGAGCTGCCTTGTTTTAAAATACCCTCATAAAATGGCACATGAAGCAAAATCAACATCAAAAACAGAAGAAAGATTTTAATAAACAGGCAGGGAATATATGAGGATTCAAGATATAGAGGTTGCTGAGATAATACTTTCACACACAAACATACATACACAGAAATGAGGTTTTTGAACAAACAAGAGAATGTTGTTGTAGCTTATTTTCAGAGTTTCAAGGTCTTTTCAGTTAGAGATTTTGGCTTATTATATATTTCAACTGTTACACAGAATCTTGAATAGTTTCTTAGAGTATAACTTTGTCTTAGTGCTTCTAGGCTTCTCCTTTCAGAGGATTTTCCCTTTAGATATTTCAGTTTTTCACTAACTCCTGAAGTGTCTAAGCTTCTCCCCTTTATCACAGTGTTCTTTCTTTCTTTATTTATTAGATTTATACCCCGCCCTCCCCAAATGGGCTTAGGTCAGCTGACAACAGAGGCAAATGCCATAACAAACTGTTAAAACAGCATGAAAACAATCATTAAACAGCATAAAAACAGTCATTAAATAAAGTGCAGTGCTCTTGATGTTAAATCTTCTTAGTCCAAGATGGGTTCCATTTGTCAAGCCTAACCTGACAACATACTATCTTCTTCGTGGTCTCTGTGCATCACACCCTTGGGATATACTGCGCCTGCGCTGACCTTCTCGGTACCGGTAGCTAGCAAAAGGGATTTTCGCGCCTCTCCCAGGTCACGCGCCGGCTCCACTGCGCATGACCAAGGAGGGGCACGCAGATCCCGCCAGTTAAGGGTGTGAATGCACAGATGACCACTCGAAGATCACCAGTTACAGGTAAGCAACCTGTCTTTCTTCAGTCATCTAGGCTTCTGCCCAGGGCTGGCTCACCTCCAGGTCTAATCCACCGTCGAAGATGGCAACTCGGTGGTGGTACTATGACAGCGGCGGCTCCTATGTAAAGGCCTAGCAGAAGAGCTCCGTCTTGCAGGCCCTGCGGAACTGCGCCAAGTCCCGCCGGGCCCGAACCTGCTCTGGGTGCTCATTCCACCAGACAGGAGCCGCCGCCGAGAAAGCCCTGGCCCTGGTTGCAGTCAGCTTGATGTCCTTGGGGCCGGGAACCACCAGTAGGTGGTGCAACCCCGACCAAAGCACTCTTGGGGGAACATATGGAGAAAGGTGGTCCCTTAGGTATGCTGGACCCTGGCCATCAAGGGCTTTATAGGTAAGAACCAGCATTTTGAAGCAAATCCGGTAACCTATAGGCAGCCAGTACAGCGCCTTCAGCGCAGGCTGGACGTGGTCCCATCTAGTGAGACCCATCAACAGCCTGGCCGCCGCATTCTGCACCAGCTGCAGCTTCCGGATTTGCGACAAAGGCAGCCCCATGTAGAGAGTGTTGCAGTAGTCCAACCTTGAGGTGACAGTCGCATGGATCACAGTGGCCAAGTTATCGCGTTAAAATTGTTTTAAAATGTGATTTTATTATGTATGCTTTTAATTTGTTAGCCACCTTGGTGGCCCTTGTGGGGGCAGAAAGGCAGGATATACATTTTGTAAATAAATAATAAAGGAATGTGAAAAAGTCATACTCCATCCATTCCTCTAGGAGAGATGTATATGTGTGCATACAAGGGAGTGACGTGCTTGGTGGGGATGGCATTTTGGTTTAATAAATAAAATAAATGCCAATAACAATAAATAAAATATAAATACATATTAGTAAAATAAAATAAAATAAAATGGTACATTGGACCTACCTTAAGGTTCTTTCTCTTCAGTGGGGGAGAGGAACTGGCTAGGTCATGCCTCTGCTCGCTCGGATAGGCTATGCAAATTTCTTTTGTTGCGTGGCTCCTATTGGAGTGGCCTAGGCTGACCTCTCCAGTCATGTCCAAGCCCTGTCCATGGATTGCTCTCATTGTATGCTTTTGTTTAAGTCCACGGTATCTGTAAGTCATGCTGTTGCATTTATCCTGATTTTCGCCACCCTGGTCTTCTTCTTGTAGCCTGTTCGGATGGGATGTGGATGACTTCTCCCCCACTGAAGAGAAAGAACCTTAAGGTAGGTCCAATGTACAGTTCTCCTTCAGTGGGGGGAAGTCATCCAGGAACTGGTTAGCTGTACCCAAGCTGTTCTTCTGGGGCGGGTGATTGATCCTACATTGTGGTTTTACAGCATCATTATTATTATTATTTGTAATTTACGTCTGCACCACCTGCTGTAAGACTCTTCTGTCAAATGCCACCTCCGCTGAGGCCGCTTGGTCCATTCTATAGTGTCTCACAAATGTGGGAAAAGACTTTCATGTTGCCGCTCTGCAGATCTCCTCGACATTGGCTCACGTGGAAAAGGCCGGTGTCATTGCTGCTGCCCTTGTGGAGTGCGCCGTCAGGTGGGCTGGAGGGGTATACTCCCTTGAAGTACTCTGTGCGGTACTTCTTCTATGGCGCCAATGTTTTGGAGGTGTAGAATTGCTTTCTGCAGTCATCGTAGACGTTCCTTGTGCCTCGGAGCTGGCGATGGAGTGAAGCTGTGAGGGGGTGAGCAGTTGTTTCCACACTATTCCATAGTGCTAAGATAACTTATTGTGTGCCTTAAAAAAGACATATTCAAGTGGCAATAATTCTGAACAGCTAAGTGCTGTTTCCTAGAAAGAATTATCTCGCCTAACAAAGTAATACTACTGTGCCTGATAACAATGTGTCTAAGAACGTGTCCTTATAACCATCCCAGTATCATTCCAATTTTAACGCAGCCAGTTCAGAGATCCTTCTGGCCGTAGTCACCGCAATGAGAAAGGCGACCTTCCATGACAGAATGCAGAGTTCAGATGTCCCCATGGGTTCGAATGGTGGCTTTGACAAGGCACGTAATACTCTGTGGAGACTCCACATCAGGAACCTGTGCCAGACTGGAGGAGCCAGCTGGATCACTCCCTTCAAAAACTTCTTAACATACCTGCTCATGGACACCTTCCTTCGTGCCTCGTGTCCTAGACTATGGCCACTACTTGTTGCTTCAGTGTGTTTGACCAGAGTCCTTTTTGCCATCCTTCGGATAGAAACAGAATGACTTCCCTGTCCGTGGCCCACAGAAGGTGTATCCCACGTGCCAAGGCCCAGCTTACGAATGTCCTCCATGTATGACTATAGGTGCGGCGGGTGGAAGGCCTTCTGGCCTGTAGCATGACCTTGATCACCTCAGGAGGAAATCCCTTTCCCTCTAGTCGTGCACATTCAATTTCCATGCAGTCAGTTGCAGCCATGTCGGGTCCGGGTGCAGACTGAGCTCTTGCTGCAGTAGATCCGGCCTCTGAGGCAGTGTCCACGGTCTCTCGAAAGACAGTTGAACCAGGTCCGCGAACCATATCCGTCTTGGCCAGTGAGGTGCCACGAACACTACTGTGGCCTTCTCCCATCTGATTCTGTTGAGCGTTGCCCCTATTAGAGCTGTAGGGGGAAAGGCGTACAGGAGACCATTTGGCCAGGGGTGGGATAACGCATTGACTCCTTCTGCTGCTGATTCCTGGTACCTGGATAGGTAACGCTCCACTTGGTGGTTTCGTGAACGCACAAGGAAGTCCATCACCGGGAACCTTCGCATGAACTGGGCGAAGACCTCTTGGTTCAACGCCCATTCGCCCGGGTCCAGATCCTCTCTACTTAGCCAGTCTGCCCGGAGGTTGGATAGGCCTTTCAAGTGTTCCGCCTTGAGACTTATGGTGTGTTTTTCTGCCCATCGTAGTAGGGTTCTGGCTTCTGCAAAGAGTGACCTCAACCAGGTGCCTCCCTGCCGGTTGATGTGCGCCTTGGTGGACATGTTGTCGGTGCACACTAGTACATGCTGGTTCTGTACGTGGTGCTAAAATGCCCTCAGTGCTAGTGTGACTGCCCGAAGTTCCAGCCAGTTGATGCTGTGGGACACGTGTTCCGGGGACCACCGGCCCTGTGTGACTAGGTGATTGCAGTGTGCACCCCAGCCTCTTTTGTTCGCATCTGTGGTTATCACATGTTGCTGGGGCCTGAGGAAGCAGACAGTCTTGCTCAAGTTCAATGGTTGCGTCCACCATTGCAGCTCTCTCCGCAGACCTTCTGAGATCTTTACCGGTAGGTGTCATTTTTTTGGCGTACAGGAGACCTGCTGGAAGGGAAGAAGAATTCCCTGCATGGGCCTGGTGTGGAATCGTGCCCATGGGACCAAGTCGATCATCGATATCATCAGGTCCAGCAATGCAGCCAGCTGCATGAGGTCCACTCGTTCCTTGGTCCTGACTTCCACCACTAGGACCCAGATTTTCAGCTGCTTCTCCTCTGGAAGTGAAACTGTGGCCTGCCTTGAGTTCAGCCTTGCGCCCAGGTGCACAAGGTCTTGTGTGGGTGTAAGGTGGCTCTTCTCCTCATTGATGAGGAAGCCGTGCACACACAGGTACTCTCTTGCCTTCTGGGAGTTGTGGACTGCCATCTGGTAATCCTCCACTTGTATAAGGACATCGTCTAGGTACAGGTACATGTGGATCCCTTCCAGGCGCAAGGATGCCACCAGAGTAACCAGAACCTTGGTAAAAACTCTGGGGGCCAAAGATAGCCCAAAAGGTAAAGCCTTGTACTGGAAATGGTGTTCCCGGAAGCAGAAGTGCAGAAATTGTCGGGAGAAAGGGTGTATTGAGGTCCATGGAGGTCAGGAAGTCTCTCTGCTGCAGCACCTGCAGTATGTGGCAGAGGGGCTCCATCCAGAGCCTTCTTCTTGCCACCAATCTGTTTAGTCCCCGCAAGTTCAGTACTGCTCTCCAGTCCCCTGACTTCTTTGGAACAACCAACAGGATGGAGTATACTCCCTTGAAGCGTTCGCTGTGTGGTACTTTTTCTATGGTGCCAATGTTTTGGAGGTGTAGAATTGTTTTCTGCAGTCATCGTAGACGTTCCTTGTCCCTCGGAGCTGGCGATGGAGTGAAGCTGTGAGGGGGTGAGCAGTTGTTTCCACACTATTCCATAGTGCTAAGATAACTTATTGTGTGCCTTAAAAAAGACATATTCAAGTGGCAATAATTCTGAACAGCTAAGTGCTCATTTTATTCACTTAGCCATGAACTAGACTATTTGAAACCCTGTTTCCTAGAAAGAATTATCTCGCCTAACAAAGTAATACTACTGTTCCTGATAACAATGTGTCTAGAACGTGTCCTTATGACCATCCCAGTATCATTCCAATTTTAGTATATGTGCTGCCGAAGTATGTGGCGGCATTTCAGCCACATTAGCTTGTGACAAGGTGGTCATGCCCATGTAATCCTTTAGGGAAAAGACAGGAGAAAAGTGTTTTAAACAGTGCCATCAGTATACACTGAATGTAGCCTAGAACAGCTTTATGGCATCCCTCCAAAATGTACCGTATCCACGCGAAAGAAAGATAACTGTTGTGCCTTTGGGGGCTCTCTAAAAAAGAGGGGGAGGGTCATCTTCCACTCTAGTATACAGATCTGCTCAGTGTGAGAAGTGTAGCTTTATGGCATCCCTCCAAAACGTACCGTATCCACACGAAAGAAAGATAACTGTTGTGCCTTTCGGGGCTCTCTAAAAAATAGGGGGAGGGTCATCTTCCACTCAAGTATACAGATCTGCTCAGTGTGAGAAGTGTTTCACTGCACACCTGGGGAGAGCAGGAGAACTTTGGCAAAGGCACACCAACTCATTCAGCAGCACAGAAGAGTGCCAGTGAAAGTGACTCTGCATCTGGCAAATACCACCTTTCAAACTTCTTTGCATTTCAAGGTGAGAGAGGAGTTGTATGGACTTGATGACTAGCTTTAGAAACTGCAGCTTTTTGTCTGGCAAACAGTAAGAAGCGGCAAGAAAATTGGGGGTTATTTGCTCCTCTACTGACCCATGTGTCTGGTTCAGAATCACACAAGCTTTTGCTGCTGCTGCTGCTGCTTCTTCTTCTTCTTCTTTTTCTTCGCCAGTTTGGTGTAGTGGTTAGGAGTGCAGACTCTAATCTGGGAGAACTGAGTTCGATTCCCCATTCCTCCACATGCAACTGCTGGTGTGACCTTGGGTCAATCACAAATTCTTTCAGAGCTGTTCTCTCAAGGGCAGTTCTCGAAAGAGCTCCCTCAGCCCCACCCACCTCACAGGGTGTCTGTTGTGGGGAAGGAAAAGGAGATTGTAAGCTGCTCTGAGACTCCTTTGGGTAGTGAAGGGCAGGGTATAAATCCCATCTCCTCCTCTTCCTCCTCCTCCTCAGGCCAGAGTTGTCTAGCCGTTCATTCCCCCTCCCCAGAGAGAAAACTTCAAAAAGCCCATGGGTTTTACAGAAATTTAACACAATGTTTGCTGTAGCTCTTAAGTGTCTGTGAACATTGTAGATAGAGAATACGGCAAATAGTTTATTTTAAATGTCATTGCTGGATTGGAGATATAACACTTTCTGTTGGAAAAGTGACTTCCTAGTGTACAAATCCTTGGTTGATTTCATCTTCAACACACTGGGTAGCTCCCTCTGTCTATTGTTTTTGGGGTAGCTAACTCCACAGGAACCTAGGAACAGAAATGAAATTGATCAAGGTTTCCATAGTGTTAGCCTTATCGATCTTATTTGCAGTATACTAGGTCAGCACTCTAAGTAGTGTATTTGTCTCAAAAAGCATAACTGAACATATAAACTTTCTTGTTAGCCATGGAAGTGAGCACCTTTGGGAGACATAGAACCCAAAACAAACAAACCCTAAAAACTGTGAAAGTCAAGGGGAAGAGAAGGAGGAAGGCAGCCAACTGTGTAGATGCAAAAAGCAGCCATGCAAGCTGGTTTAGCTGCTTTTAAGATATATGCTATGATGTCCAGGAGCACCGTAATCAGGCAGTTACCTGGCCACCACACAAAATGTTGCGACTGTGCAGATGCCCAGCTGCTTGCAAGCAAAATCTTCAAGGCAATCAAAAGAAAGGATTGACTCAACAGCAACAAGACAAAAAATTTTAAACAAGGTAAATTTTAAACAAGGTATTTTAAAGGCATTTTAAACAAGGTAGATTTGCATGTTGATTATGTTCTTTATGATGTTTCCAGCATTCCTGATCTTGGATGTCTCAGATCCAGGATGATATCTCATTTTTATCATCAAGGGTTTTCTCTGAACTAAATATTTATGTTGGTTCTCTTTTCCCCCCTGTGCCTAAGAAATTAGAAACCATTTAGACTGAGGTAGGCCAGCTGAAATTCAATTGATGTGTATGCGGTCTGTGAATCATTCATACAGTTCTGTATTTGAACAATTACATTGCATTACAGAAGAAGAGGAGTGCATCTCTCTTTAACATCACTTGCTTTATGGAACAATTGACTATTAAACTATCAGGAGACAAAAACACCCTAGTGATTACTAATATCTTTGGGCAATGGCAGTTATGCATCTTACAACCATTCTCTTAGCTGCAAAATATGTTTATGATGGAGAGTGAACACAATCTCTGTTCTCTTTTACTGCTGCTTGCTTATTTTTTAAAAAATCATGTATAGTTTTCATTTGGAATTTCACTGGATGGACTATTAATTTGGTTTTTAAGAAGTAATCAATGTTTTAGAAGTTTAATTCATGCAAAGCAAATTTGGCAGATTGGCATCCCCAAACTGGGCACATTTGGAGGTCTGCATTGCTGGAAAAAAAATAAAACCTAAATATAGGTAATTCTTTCAGCTATTTATTCATTCATATAGGGTCTGAAGAAACGGTGCACCTATAAAGTGTGGGGGAACAGAGAAAGATTTCAGTGGAGCTTTTGTATAAATGAGTTTCAGGATCACAACCCTGAGGTCTTTCTACCTTGCATACCCTGCTGGAGAAAGAGATGAATATAGTGGCAGTGTCATAACACTCAAAGGATGCAGCAGAACACTTGTACAGATACTCCTGAAGAAGCGGATTGTGTTTTCTCCTTCAAGAGGCATAGGATCTATCATTTTGTAGTCTTGGGGAGTTTTCATTCTTTCACTTCTCTTTATCAGGACATTTGGTACTTTGAACCCTGTTTTGTTGAGGGATTATTCTTCCCTGAAAGGTGGTTAAGCAGCCACATAATTATTGATGGGGTCATACTTCAATAGCTGTTCATCACACAGGTGGGATCCAATTTACATACAGTACTTCCATAATGGAATAGCAAGATGCTGATCTTTCAACATTATTAATAGAGAAGCCTGTGTTTCTGTCCAGTTAACTAAAGTCTTGCACTAAGGAAACCAAGGTAAGTATCTTCAAGGTAAGTAAGTTTGCTTTAGATTGATAACTGGATTGATAACTAATGCAGGACATTTTGAAGGGGGCTTGAAAAAATAATGAGAATTCTTCAAACTACTTTTATTTGAAAAGATCCTAGCAAATTACTAATTACTTTTACAACACTATGGATTTAACTCTAATTGTGATGCCTATTTTTAGTAACCAGATTCTGAACTGTTTACAAAAGCAGGAACAATAGTCCTCATCAGGAAAATAATTGTGGGCTAATACATCTACAGCTGTAAATATTGTTTTCCAAGCAAGTTTTGTTTTATTAAAAAATACCTTTACTTTCCCCCTTGTGCAGGGACATTTAAAAAGGGGGAAACCAGTATTTGTTTGGATTGTCTTCCTGTAAACGCAGTTCACATGACATCTTGCGGATTTCTTTTAAGACACATTTGCAATTTTGAAAAATGTGAATACTCATTCCTCTTTGGCTGTAGAGGCCATTTGTCATCTGGAGCTGATAAAGAATGACATTTTACAGACTTGTTTGTCCAAAAATGGGAAGTGGCAGCTGGTGATAAAGTTAATTATTAATGGGATTGGAAACTAGGCCTTCTCGGCCACAGGCGCCATCCTGAATCTGGGTCTGGCACTGGAAGGAAAAAAGCCCTAACTAGACTCTTGGCTGAATCAAGAAGTTCCAGCTGCACTATACAGCCTTCATTAGACTCCTGGAGGTAGCTGATGACTTAGGCTCTTGATCTAACTAATAGGGTTTGTTGAAAAAATTCTGTTCCTGTAAACTGTTGGACATATGATTTGCCCTTTGGAAACCAACATTTCAGAGAACAAGCATTTCTGCACCTAAAATCCTCACCCTTTCCCTCCAGTAACAGGAACAAGGTTGTTTTTCCTTGAGTTTCTACAATGTAGTATTCCAGGGAGCAGAATGCTGGCATCTAGACCAAGTGACAGCTCTTCTCCCTGTCTTCTGCTGTAGCCTTAGGGCCCAGTTAACTTGCTCAGTTTCCTTCTTATCTAAAAAAAGGAAATATAAATGGGAGCATGAGGCTCCTCTCCCAGTGGGAACATTTTGCCGGGGTGTGTGTGTGTGTGTTTTGTGTGTTTAGCAATTGCTGCCAATTGTTTTGTTTTTGCCTGTTTCTCAGGAAAGAAAATTCCAATTTTGAATGTGTGGTAGCTAGAACACATTCAAAGTTTTGACAGAGAAAAATAAATACACTTGAGAAATATTTTGAAACAAAGGATTGCAGCCAGGGCCAATTAAGTTACTCTCTTCAGCAGGCCCATAGTAGTATGTCATACCAATGAAATTTTGAAATGCTAATTTCATGATATACATATCCTCACAGCCAAGAGAATGTCTCACATTTAGAGATGTCATATATTTTATTTCATTGTCATGCAATTCCTTCCCCAAATGGTAAATTATTTTAGAGTTCTCAGTCTGTGCATAATAAATTGTTATGATCCCGTTCTCAAGAGAATGAGAACAAAACTGGCCTAGTGAACAGGCAGACTGCAAGCATTGGGCACAAATTCAGATCATCATCTCTGGCTAAAGTGAAAATAGGCAATGCACCTATTTTGAGCAAAGGTAATCTGAAAATTACATTTCCCCCCATAAAGTATTCAGGTTCTGCCAATAAAGCTTCATAAAGCTTTGTATTTAGCCCCATCTCAATAGCTAGTGCCAATTTTTTCTCTTTGCCTTTTTGCCTTTTTGTTATACAGTCATGAAATTGTTCACTGATAGGCCACTAAATTTGGGATCAGCTCTTTGTTGTGCGATATCATGATAGTGTAATTGCTCATAGCTATGAATCTTACTTCTATAATTATTGGTAAAATAACTAAATGGCAATAACAATAATAATGTGGAGATTCAAGGGGGGCTTGGTATTGCTTGGTCCTCCCTGTTCACCTCTGTGGTTCCAGCAAAGGTCTCAGATGAGGGGAGATGGTTAACCATGCTCCCCCACATCCCTGGCTTGCCATTTGGCCCCTTATATGGGCCAGCCCTAATTTCATGTGTGCCCAACAGCCTTCCCTAGTCTCTCACACCTGTTCCCCATGGGCCTGAAAGCCTAGCAGATCTGGCCCAGTTGCAGCTGCTGCTGGCAGCTTCTAAAGGAGCCAGTCGGTGCTGTATAGGAACTATGCATTGCCTGGCCTGGAGTTGTCAGCACTCGTGCCATCAGGCCAGCCACAGAAGCTGTTGGGAGCCTGAAGTTTGGGACCAGGGTCATGGCCATCTGCTGCAACCAGGGTAAGTCTGGGAGAAGGTCCAGCCTTGACATAATAATAATCTGTTCCTAACCAGCAACTTAGTGAAAAATCATGACTCAGTTCATTCCGAAGCTGGTTGCAAAATGATCCAGTAACCATTCTTTTCAGCCCAGTGCTTTTCAGCCCAGTATGTTAGCTGTATGTGAGAAACAGATTGTTGGGGAAATATCTGAAAAATTGACCTATAGAGAGCATAAAATAAATTCAAAAGCTCCAGTGATCTGTAGCGCAACATTAAATTTAAAGCTAAAGGAGCATTAATGTCATCCAAGAAGGCAACCTGAAACTGCCTGTAGTGAAGCTCTTTTGTAAGTGCCAGAACCGATTACTGGAACTGTCTGCTCTGCCCTGCCATGCTAACATAGTGGAAAAGTTGTTCCCATGTTAACAGATGAGAAATGTCATTGGATTTGTCAAATCTATAATAACTGACTTTGTGGGATGTAGTAATAAGAGAGAGAAGGGATCATTAAACTGAGCTGTATATGGACAATTTAAAGAAAAATACCTGAACATTAGAGGAATAACTGCCAGACATACTTTCTAAAATTGTCAGCCTCCTGGAAAAGATCCAAAAACCTACAGTGCTTTAAAAACATTATAAGAAATAAAAGACCTTTTTTATTCTTTTTATCTCAAAGTCAAAATGAAAATAAGAGCAAATAATTACAGCAGCTGAGCTATGGATAGACTGTTACTTTGTGATACATAAACTGTCAGAAACTATCCATTATATTTAGCTCCAACAGATTTTCAGCTAGTGTAAAGAAACTAGCTGCTTCCAACAGTTTTGGCATAATCTCACCTCCCCCCTTGTCCATACAAAATGGCTAGTTATTTGCAATCCATTGTTTTCTACATCCTAGAAATGTGTGTTTTTGTAGAAAAAGCCCAGCAGGAAGTCATTAGCATAATAGGCCACACCCAGCAGCAAAAACTCATTAGCCACACCACTCACAACACAGCTCGTTAGCATATTAGGCCACACCCCATGCCTTCCCTTGGCTTGCCTGGGCACCCCACGGCTGCGGGGAGCCCAGCAAGCCCCCCCTTGGAGGAGGAGGAGATTGGATTTATACCCCGCCCTTCACTACCCAAAGGAGTCTCAGAGCAGCTTACAAACTCCTTTCCCTTCCCACAACAGACACCCTGTGAGGTAGGTGGGGCTGAGAGAGCTCTGACAGAAATTGCTCTTTTTCAAGAACAGCTATGCCAGAACTATGGCTTGCCCAAGGTCATCCCGCAGGTGCAAGTGGAGGAGTGGGGAATCAAACCCGGTTCTCCCAGATTAGAGTCCGCACACTTAACCACTACACAAAAGGGAAGGGAAGACAGTTTAAACTCCCTTCCCTTGGCTTGCTCGGGCTCCCCACGGCTGTGGGGCACCCAGGCACTTGGCCCTTGGAGGGGAGGGGAGGCAGTTTAAACTGCCTTCTCTTGGCTTGCCTGGGCATCCCATGGCTTTGGGGAGCCTGGGCAAGCCGGCCCTTGGAGGGAAGGGAAGTTTAAACTGCCTTCCCTTGGCTTGTCCGGGCACCCCACAGCTGTGGGGAGCCCGGGCAAGCCGGCTCATAGACAGGCCGGGAAAGGCATGGGGAGGCATTTAAATGCCTCCCTGATCCATCTAGGGCCCCCTGGCCCCCCACCTCAAAGTTGCGGGGGAGGGTTGGTCTCCAGGCTTTCCCTCTGTAGCCACACAGGCAGGGGTTTTGGCTGTAGTGGGCACGGCCAACTCTGAAGCCAGCTGGAACTCTGTTCCTGTGTGTTGTTTCCCAAAAATAGGCTGTGAATAATGTAAATAGTTACATGTAATGTATTTGTTGCTACTGGGAGGGCAGGGTAGAAATTTAATAAATCAAATCAAATTTACTGATTACTTGACCTGGGGCACCACTGACCTATAGATGCAAATGTCGGGGGGGGGGGTGTAAGACGACTGCAACATGAAGAAGTGGGAGGTTACCATTAATCAACAGGCATGGAATAAGGAGAGCTGACACCATAAGGTTAGATAGCAAAATGGCCAACTTTACACTGATTGAAAGAAGAACTGTGGCAATCACTGGCCAAAACTTCATACTAAACCTAACTGCAGTTTGGGAGACAGGTAGGATGCAGAACAGCCAGGCCTCCTCTGTTTGTGCATCCCTGATCTTATGAAAGAAGCCACTCTGGCTCTGAGTCCTGAGATCTCAATTGGACACAGTTTATGCTTCTCCTAGCCAAGCCTTCTTTAGTGCTTGAGAGAGGTACACAATGTCCTCTACCTCTAACCACAAGATCAAGGATAATGGCATCCCTCAAGTTGCCCCTGTAATAGACATAAGGTAATACAGGAGAAAATACAAAGACCAAGGGGGTGAACTCCACATATTTTGAAACATCTTTGATTCCTCAGTATGTTTTCACCAAAACGTACTCTGAGTGGGTTTTTGTGGCTTCTGTGAATGCAGAACAGCTGTGTGATGCTCCAGAGATGGCTCAGACCTAGCATGGTTCCAGTTTGTGAGGGCTCAATTTCCTGTGCTGGTTCATCTGCCCAGCACAAGTGAAGAATGAATTGCACTCTTTGGGGAATGAATTGCACTCATCATGGTGATGTCCCACCCAGCCCCAAAACACACACACCCAAATCCCCCTGCCACAATGACAAGGGGACCTGGCAACCCTAACAATAACCTCTTGGAACAGATTTATTTATTTTCATTCTACCCTTCCTCCAAGCAGCCCAGGGCAGTATTCTACCACCATTCTGTGAGGTAGGTAAGGCTCAGAAAGAATGGCTTCAAGACAAGAGTGAGGATTTGAATCTGGTCTCCTTGGTCATAAATACTCTAACTACTACATCATGCTGTCTATCTAAACCCCTATTCTAAGCTTCATGATATATAGGGCTAACAAAAATGTGGCACTGCTGGAATTGTTTGTGTTGCTTTTAGTACTGGAGTCATACAGAGCTAATGGGATTTAACATTGTGTGCACTTGGAAGTCTTTGCTTCAAGTCCATATCCGTGTCACCTGTTCCTGGTGGTTTTCTGTCTGCAAAACTGGAATAACAAAGATCTACCTTACGAGGTCATTGTTTGTTTGAGAATATCGGAATCATAAGTTGCTCATCTTAACTTGGTTGGAAAACAGAAACTATAGTTGTTCTGGTGTTGATGATACCACTTAGCAGTCATTACCACTGAAACAGCTTTAGGCAGTTATTTCCTTGGCAAACACAGCTGGAAATTAAACTAAATCTTGAAATTATGATTAAAAAATCTAGGCAAACAGAACAGCAATGTCTTTACTTCCTATATTAATAAAAAGAGCCCCCTACAAGTGGAGATGAAAGAGCCTGAGGGGGAGGTTTCAGCCTAAATATGG
The DNA here is from genome assembly GCF_001447785.1 of Gekko japonicus. Taxonomy (NCBI): domain Eukaryota; kingdom Metazoa; phylum Chordata; class Lepidosauria; order Squamata; family Gekkonidae; genus Gekko; species Gekko japonicus. The sequence goes on from NW_015166423.1 coordinate 311,794, forward strand.
GGGCGGGGGTCAAAAAACCACCCTGTCTCTACCAGCCATGCTTGTGCATGCATATTGCCCTCATGTTGTTGTTGTTCAGTCGCACAGTCAAATCTGACTCTTCATGACCCCATGGACCACATCACGCCAGGCCCTCCTGTCCTCTACTGTCCCCCAGAGTGTGCTGAACCTCACATTCTTTGCATCAATAACACTGTCTAACCATCTCATCCTTTGCCATCCCTTTCTTCTTTTTCTTTCAGTCTTTTCAAGCTTCAGGATCTTCTCCAGTGAATGCTCCCTTCTCATTTGGTGACCAAAGTATTTGAGCTTCAATTTCAGTATCTGGTCTTCCAGAGAACAGTCAGGGTTGACTTCTTTTAGGATTGACTGATCTGATCTCCTTGCAGTCCAAAGGACTCTCAGGAGTCTTCTCCAGCACTGTAATTCAAAAGCATCTATTCTTCGGCACTTGACCTTCCTTATGGTCCTACTTTCACAGCCATACATTACTACTGGGAATACCATTGCTTTGGTCATATGGACTTTTGTCGGCAGGGTGATGTCTCTACTTTTTATTATGCTGTCTAGATTTGCCATAGCTTTCCTTCCAAGGAGCAGGCGTCTTTTAATTTCATGGCTGCTGTCACAGTCTGCAGTGATCTTGGATCCCAGGAACGTGAAGTCTATCACTGCTTCCATGACTTACCCATCTATTTGCAAGGAGTGCAAGGAGTGATGGGGCCAGATACTATGATCTTATTTTTTATATATATTGAGTTTCAAGCCAGCTTTTGCACTCTCCTCTTTCACATCAAGAGGCTCTTGAGGTCCTCTTCACTTTCTGCCATTAGAGTGGTATAATTTGCATATCTGAGGTGGTTGATGTTTATCCTGGCAATCCTAATTCTGGTTTGTGATTCATCCGGGCTGGCATTTTGCATGATGTACTCTGCATATAAATTAAATAAGCAGGGTGACAATATAAAGCCTTGTTGTACTCCTTTTCCTACTCTAAATCAATCAGTTGTTCTATGTCTGGTTATAACTGTTGCTTCTTGACCCTTATACAGGTTTCTCAGGAGACATGTGGGGTGGTCTGGTACTCCTGTCTCCTTAAGGACTTGCCATAGTTTGTTGTGATTCACACAATCAAAAGCTTTAGCATACTCAATGAAGCAGAAGTAAATGTTTTTCTGGTTCTCCCTTGATTTCTCCGTAATCCAGCGAATGTTGGCAATTTGATCTCTAGTTCCTCTGCCTCTTCGAAACCCAGCTTGTACTTCTGGTAGTTCTCTATCCACATACTGCTGAAGCCTAGCTTGTAGGATCTTGATCATGACCTTGCTAGCGTGTGAAATGAGTGCAATTGTGCGATATCTTGAACATTCCTTGACATTGCCCTTTTTGGGGATTGGAATGTAAACTGACCTTTTCCAATCCTGTGGCCACTGTTCTGTTTTCCAAATTTGCTGGCATATGGAGTGCAGCACTTTAACAGCATCATCTTTTAGGACTTTGAATAGCTCAGCTGGGATACCATCATTTCCGCTAGCATTGTTCTTAGTAATGCTTTCTAAGGCCTTCTTCAGTTGTTGGAAGAGGGTGCTTGCTATGACCAGTGTGTTCTCTTGACAGAACTCTGTTAGTTTTTGCCCAGCTTCATTTTTTGCCCAGCTTCATTTTGTTCTCCAAAGCCAAACTTGTCCATTATTCCAGTTATCTTCCTACTTTAGCATTCCAGTCCCCTATGATGATAAGGACATCTTTTGGGGGGTGTTAGTTCTAGGAAGTGTTGTAAGTGTTCATAGAACCAGTCCACTTCAGCCTCTTCTGCATCAGTGGTCGGGGCATAGACTTGGATTACTGTGATGTTGAATGGTTTGCCTTGGATTCGGACCGAGATCATTCTGTTGTTTTTAAGATTGTATCCCATTATTGCTTTTCTCACTCTCTTGTTGACTGTAATGGCCACACCATTTTTTCTTTGGGATTCTTGGGCACAGTAGTAGATATAATGGTCCTCTGTGTTAAATTCACCCATTCCCATCCACTGTAGTGAACTGATTCCCAAGATGTTGATGTTCAATCTTTCAAACTCATTTTTTACCATATCCAGTTTATCTTGATTCATAGATCTTACATTCCAGTTTCTTGTGCAGTTTTGTTCTTTGCAGCATCGGAGTTTCCTTTCATCCTCAGATACATCCACAACTGAGTGTCCTTTCAGTTTTGGCCCAGCCGCTTCAATCTTTCTGGGGTTACTTGTACTTGCCCTCTGCTCTTCCTCAGTAGCATATTGGACACCTTCTGACCTGAGGGGCTCATCTTCCAGCGTCATCATATCTTTTAGCCTTGTGTTACTGTCCATGGGGTTTTCTTGGCAAAGACACTGGGGTAGGTTGCCATTTCCTCCTCCAGTGGATCACGTTTTGTCCTCATACTGTTTAGGAAAGTCAGCAGCAAGGAGATGGGGTTGGGAATTAGGCTTGCGGCTAGATTTTTTGCAACCTGACTGTCAAGGGGAGGAATTCATCTCAGCAAATTCACATTCTTAGGCCCCAGTTAACCCCCACAGCTTTTTTAAAAACTGTGAGTGGACTGCTCATTGCACCTAAAGGGTCACAACAAGGGCACATATTCCTCCAAAGGCAACTTCCCAGACTTGCATGTAATATATTCATGAAGAAATGACAGATCCATCGGATGGCTTGTGAGTAGAAGAAGAAGAAGAAGAGATTGGATTTATACCCCGCCCTTCACTACTCAAAGGTGTCGCAGAGCAGCTTACAAACTCCTTTCCCTTCCCCTCCCCACAACAGACATCCTGTGAGGTAGGTGGAGCTGAGAGAGCTCTTGACAGAAACGGCTCTTTTTCAAGAACAGTTCTTATCAGAGCTCCAGCTTGCCCAAGGTCATCCAGCCAGATGCAAGTGGAGGAGTGGGGAATCAAACCCGGTTCTCCCAGATTAGAGTCTGTGCATTTAACCACTACACCAAACTGGCTCTCAGTATATACTCCTTTGTAAATAGAAAGACAATAGAGCAGCATATTAATAGCCTGCATACTGCTTTGACTTTCGAAAGCTTATACCCTGAAACTCTTGGTTGGTCTCTAAGGTGCTACTGCACTCAGATCTAACTACACTAATAGCCTAATTCTAAATATGTTTACCAAGACAAAACTCCCACACTGTCTGCTGTTAACCTCAGTATGGAAAATATTATCTTTACCTGTTGGAGGTGGTAGTTTATTTCAGCAAACAGACCTTGGCCCTGACCCTCCCCCATGACATCTTCAACAACTCTTTAGTCAAGCACCATCAAATACAAAAAATATATGTATGATGAAAAAAACTTTCCCTTTGTTTCTGTAATGTGTGAATATTTTTTACCAGGTTCCGGAAAGTAACATATTCTATTACTACATTACAGACTTGGCCCAAACAGCTCTGCTGTTTAGCGATGAAGAGTGGCTCATTTTGTAATATCTGAAGTTTGAATGTTACAGGAGGCCTCTTATTACCATGTTTTTTTCAGTCTCTCTTTATAAATACACTTGGTTTCCAGCGTTAAAGGCACGCTAAGTTTTGTAAAATTAGGTGATAATGAAGCAAGATGAAAATTTTGAATCCCAATAATCACTTCCACCAAAACTGATTTTACAAGACTATGTTTGGCAAGAGTTTAATGTTACATTGTAAAAGGTATAGACAGAAATGTAAATCAGAAATAAGAGAAGCGTCTGTGTGCCTGTGCTGTTGATTCAGCTCCGAGAGACATCACACATATTACACTGATAATTTTGGGTTGTCTAGGAATAATTAGCTTAACAGTGATGTGTCAGGAAGATGATTTATTACAAGCAAATGTAGGTTAGTTTTGGAGCCTGTTACAGGTAATAGGCAAAATATTTTTTTAGTGTTTTCAATAATCCTTACTCCACTGCAGTGATACCATTCAGAAAATCTAAATCAGCTGAAAAGCATCAAAATTAGCCTGTATTTAGTACGCATTAAAGCAGCCGATAGGATAATGTGACCATATAGGAAGAAGGGACAGGGATTTCCAAAAATGGTAGGCATATTGGGGCCACTTCCCATGGTATGAATGAATTACTTGGAAATGTTCTGCACATTCATTGCAGTTGTGCCTAAGGCCCCCCAAACAAGTGTAAATAAAGCCTTTTGAAAAGGCATGTCCTTTTATAGTTGTTATAAAGTAAAACAAAGATGTATCCGTTCACAACCTGTGTTCTTCCTTTTAAAGCAGCAGTGGTAGCCCAGTTTCAACTGTTTATTTCTTTAAAATATTTATAAACCTCCTGTTCTCTCAGACAACTGGGACACAGGTGGGTAACAGATTAAAAAAATACAGAAATCTTTCTTAAAAATCAAACTATTAAAACTGCCAGCAAAAACCTTGTAAATGACACCCATAAAATCTGAAAGTTTTGAGAAATTGTGCAGGTCTTAAAGAGTCAAATCCCCCTTTCCCCTATGTACACAGCTCCAATCAAACATGCAGCTGCGTGTGCCATTTACCTTTTTCAGACTGATGAGATCTGTGATCTCTGTCTGGTTTGGTTTTGTTTCTGAACATGTAACAAAGGAAAGATAAAAAACCATATAACCAGTTTTGTGCTCTGAGTGCCCTGTTGGAAAGTGGGGGTTCTTGACTGTACTGTGCACATTGGCATTTTAAGATGTATTAAAGATAGGGTTGCCAGGTCTGGGTTGGAAAATACCTGGGGACTTTGGGGGTGGATCCGGGAGAGGGCAGGGTTTGGGGAGGGGAGGGGCCTCAGCATCATACAACGCCATAGAGCCCACCCTTCAAAGCAGCCATTTTCTCCAGGGAAGCTGATCTCTGTCAGCTGGAGATCAGCTGTCAAAGCGGGAGATCTCCAGGCCCCACCTGGAGGCTGGCGACTCTAATTAAAGATGTAATGCCACAAGAAATACTAGAGTAACACTTGTATAGCTGTAGTGCAATTGCTGTGTAATCTATGAAGTGTCCCTTACTACATTTTTGCTTCTAATTTTGGTTTGTTCAAAAGTAACTTACCACAACTCTACTGACATATGAAGTTTTATGGAGAACCAGCATGCAGTGGTGATTAGAGTGTCAACCTAGAATCTGGATTCAGATCCCAGCTCTGCCATGGAAGCTTTCTGGGTGACCTTGAGCCAGTCATTTCACAGGGTTGTTTGTAAGGGTAAATGGAGAAGAGAATGATGTAAGCCCCTTGGGTCCCCACAGAAGAGAAAGGTGGAGTATAAATGTAATAAATACATAAATAAATCTTACTAGAGGTAGTGGAGGTGTGCCATGTAATTGTTTACATTTTTATCCTGCCTTTGTCCGTGGAGCTTAGGACAATGAACAAGGTTCTCCACTCTTCAATTTTATCCTTGCAACTATCCTGAGATGTAAGTTAGACTGCAAGGAAGAGACTCGCCGAGGGAGTTTCATGGCTGAATTGAACATTCTCCTTCCAGTCCTAGTCAAACACTTTAGTCAATTCATCACACTCTCATATGGAGCCCAAGATGACATAATTAGCAAAGCCCACTAAATGACTCAACAAAAGTTCTGCCCAAGAAAAACAGCTCTGAGCATCTGTTCCAGAAATGAACTTTTCAGAAAATGTTGTATTACAATGGATATACACAACCTTCAGGTAATCATGATTTATACCCATTTTGTAACACTTCCTCACAATGCATACAAGTCTCCTAAGGAAGAAGCACAACTGTTTGCTGAAGCAGAAAGAGATGCCCAAGAGAGATATTCTTAGACACCTGCTTCGCTGTGCGCTGTATAGAGCAATCTCTCTCTGTATGGGTAGCGTTGCCAAGTTCCTGAAGGTGGCAGTGGAACTCTGGCCCCCAGCAGACCCTTCCCACTGCCATTAAGCTGAGTGGCAGGATAAAAATGAGAGGCAAATGGTGGGAAGTGATGGCCAACATCTCAACAAGCTGATGTCACTCCTGGAACAGAAGCTCGTGGCACCAGAACCAGTGTTTGGACTGGGCATCAATGTATGTCATCTTGCAGAAGACAATCTCCAAGGCATGGGGATGTTTCAGTTGGGGTGGTCCAGAGATTGTTTTGGGGTGCAGCTTGGCCCCAGTTTCTGCCTGTGTGATTGTCCTAGGGGCACCACACTTTGGAGAAGCTGGAAGAAGAACCGTGCTTTGGACCAGTACATGGCATATGTTGCCTTGAAGGGGAGAGTCCGCTGAACATGAGAGTGTATGACATGTGGTGGTCCTATCTTTATTTTCGGTAAAGGGGGCACTTCCTTATTCAAATCTTCTTTGTAATACAGGCCTCTGTGAGGCACTCCAAATAGAAGGTCATGGCGCCGGAACAAGTGTTTGGACTGTGCATCACTGTATGTCATCTTGCAGGGGACAGTCTCCAGATCGTGGGGATGTGTGAGTTGGGTTGGTCCAAAGATTGTTTTGGAGTGCAGCTTGGCCCCAGTGTCTGCATGTGTGATTTTCCTGGGGCACTACACTTTGGAGCAGCTGGCACAAGAGCTGTGCTTTGGACCAGTACCCAGCCTATGTCGCCTCGTGGGGAGAGTCCGCTGAACATGGGAGTGTATGACATGTGGCTATCCAATCTTTATTTTGGGTACAGGGGACACTTCCTTATTCAAATCTTCTTTGTAGTACAGGCCTCTGTGAGGGACTCCAAATAGAAGGTCATGGCACCGGAACCAGTGTTTGGACCATGCATCACTGTATGTCATCCTCCAGGGGACAGTCTCCAGAGCGTGGGGATGTGTTAGTTGGAGTGGTCCAAAGATTGTTTTGGCGTACAGCTTGGCCCAAATGTCTGCCTGTGTGATTTTCCTGGGGCACTACACTATGGAGCAGCTGGCACAAGAGCTGCATTTTGGACCAGTACCCGACATATTTCACCTTGAAGGGGAGAGTCCGCTGAACATGGGAGTGTATGACATGTGGCGGTCCAATCTGTATTTTGGGACAGTCTCCAGAGCATGGGGATGTGTCAGTTGGGTTGGTCCAAATATTGTTTTGGGGTGCAGCTTGGCCCCAGTATCTGCCTGTGTGATTGTCCTGGGGGTGCCTCACTTTGGAGCAGCTGACACAAGAACTGCACTTTGGACCAGGATACAGCATGTCCCCTCAAAGGGGAGAGTTCACTGAACATGGGGGTGTATGAATTTTGGGTGTCCAAATCTTATTTTGGGGTTCAGAGCTTTCAAACTCTCCTGAGTGTTTTTGGATGAATTAATGAATAAGACGCGAATAAGGAATTAATAAGGAACTGGGAATAAGGAAACAACTTCAGCCTCGTATTTTCTGGTCCCTAAGGGCCATCAAATGAGCTGATGCCAAAACTGCCACTCTGCTAGCAGCAGAGCCTTCCTGTGGCATAAGGAGCATTCCTTCAGAGGGACAACATGTTCCACTAGAGGAAAATTCCTGGACTTGAAGAAACTGAACCTTTGGCTCCATCCACACACCCCTGTACTTGAGGCCCTGTACCTGTCTGTCTTTGTCTCTGTATGTCTGTTCCTGTATAGTATAACCCCTGGAGTCCTCATTCAGGAGCCCCTATCCTTGTGAAAGCCAGACAGCCACCAACACACACACAAACACACACACTCCCAAGATTTCCAAAAGAGAAAGGATTGATGTCTTTCCTCTGTTTGGAACATTTACTTTGAAGATTTTTGCATTTATATATATATGTATCCCCTGCTATTGTTGTACTATTCTCTGAGCAAAAGGCTTCTGGCTCTAATTGAGTGTGGGGAGAAAGACCTAACATGCTTAGTATCTGAAAAGATTGATTTTTCTGTGTTGATCATCAATAAACCTGGTACTTGTCATTGCTGTGCTCCATTACTGCATTGATTTAAGGAGGAGTGAGATGTGTCATCAGGAAGACAGAAAAGAAGTCTAGTATATTTTAAAATATTTGGAGACAGCTGAGTGTCCCTGTCCTCATTATTCACACAAGGATGCTTTAAAATAAAGATGGTTTTGTTACAGGAAGCAGATAGGGAGACTGCACTTTGTCTTACCTTTCAAACGGGGACTGTCTTCATTGAGTTCTTCCCCAGGAGAAGCTTCACTTAAAGGAGCTCTTCTTTTGTTTCTCTGCAGTGTCTTAATTGAGCCTTTGAGGTACATTAAAAGCATGCCTGCTGCCTATAGTTTCCAGTAGGATGTATATTTCTGAACTGAATCTGCATTTGAATACCCCCCCTTTTTTTGGCTTCCCACCAGCACCTGCCAAAAAAAGGGGGGGGAGCCTGTTTAAGAAGAAAAGAGAATATATTTGCAAGTTTAATTTCCCTGAGGAGTAGTAGGCTTTTCAGAGCAACTTTGATATATTTTTCTTTTCTTTTTTGCATAACCTGTGGTTTAATACTTATTCACATTTTCATTCATATTTGCATGATAAAAGACTGCCACGTCTTTTTAAAAGTCCCCTCTTGAAAGTCTGAATTGTTCCTGAAGATTCCAAAGAGCAAAGGAAGAATAAAATAAATATATCTCAAAAATTAGCATAATCTTCTAACATCCACCACTTTAAGGGATCCCACTGTTGTCTTTTGGAAAGTGCATGAATAAATAATGCTTGAGCGGTTTCAAGGCAATGTTTCACTGTGAGTCTGTAATTCCTTTTTTAACAGAATTAGAATTGCCTTAGTGGTGAAATGTTTGGCCTTCTGTGTTAGAAATCTTTCCCATGAATTCTGTTAAAAAAAACAAACCTGGGTTGCTTAACATTTTGACTGGGAATGAAAATTTCAGACTTGTAGGCAAGAGTAAGAGGAAAAACATTACAAAAGACAGAGCTGTTCCCTGTCTCTTTCTTCCAGCTTCCTGATCACATGAAGTATATATAAATAAATAGCGTAACACAATGCAGGATGTGACATCACTATGTTGTACAACTTTTCACTTCCAATAATATATGATATGGGAAACATGCAGTGCATTGGTGTCATATCACGTGTGTTCTACTGGGTATTATAAGGAAGAGGAAGAAAAAAGATGTAGATTGGTACCACTTAGTCTACTTCTGCCCTCAATGAGCTCTTTGAGAAACTTCTTGACAGGAAATGAGAAATAGAAAGAAAAGGTAACACTTTGTATTTAAGTCATTTTCTGTTATTAAGTATTACACTATCTTCAGGCTGAGGATTTTTGTGTTTTTTGTCATCTACAAGCCACTTGGAGACTGAGGCCATGCCCTTGCTGATGCCTCGTGTTCCACATGGAAAAACTAGGAGATTAGTGGGGCCACAATGGATATCCCAGTATAAATGGCAGATTACTAAATAATTGTTGCCAAACCCTAGTCTTTAGTATTCATAGAATCATAGAATCACAGAGTTGGAAGGGGCCATACAGGCCATCTAGTCCAGCCCCCTGCGCAATGCAGGATCAGCCTAGAGAATCCCTGACAAGTGTTTGTTCAGCCGCTGCTTAAAGAAGGCCAGTAAGGGGGAGCTCACCACCTCCCTAAGCAGCTGAATCCACTATTGAACAGGTTTTTCTAATATCCAGCTAGTACCTTCTCTCCCTTAATTTATACCCATTCTTGTGAGTCCTATCCTCTGCTGCCAACAGGAACAGCTCCCTGTCCTCCTCTAAATGACAGCCTTTCAAATACTTAAAGAGAGCAATCATGTCCCTCGTCAACCTCCTCTTCTCCAGACTAAACATTCCCAGGTCCCTCAGCCTTTCCTCATAGGGGTTGGTCTCCGGGCCCCCGATCATCCTTGTCACTCTCCTCTGCAACTGGTCCATTCTATCCACATCCTTTTTGAAGTGAGGCTTTCAGAACTGCATACAATGCTCCAGCTGTGGCCTGACAAGTGCAGTGTACAGCAGGACTATGACATCTTGCAATTTGGATGTTATCTTCTGTCGATAAAGCCCAAGATTGCATTAGCCTTTTTTGTTGCTGAATCACAGTGTCTGCTCATATTTAACTTACGGTCCACCTGTACCCCAAGATCTTGTTCAGCCACATTGCTACTCAGAAGTGCATCCCCAGACTTTCAGTTTTGGCGACTCGCAAGTGGGTGTGCTCCATTGCAGCTCTGATGTGAGCGCCCCACAAACATGCTGATGGGGGGTCCGAGTTGATCTTGGACCCCCCAAACCCCTTGGAGGTGGGGTCATAGCCTGGGGTGTGAGAGGTGCCTCTCCCAAGGTGGAAGCCAAAGGATTGAGGCACCTTTTTGCCCTGATAGGCCCCCACGGCATGAAGCCACCATGGCATCTAGAGGCACACACCGGACAGAGCGTACAAGGATCCCAAAGAATTATCTTCTCTACATGCGCAACGAACGCAAGTAAAAATGTGCGTGAAGCCATGACCCAGCAAACAACCAATAAAATGCTAGCAGTAAAGCCGTCCCAAAGCCCCAAACAAGCAGAAAGGGGAAGGGAATGCCCGATCCCGAAAAGACTGAATTTAAAGCGGGAGGCTGAAAGAGCAACTTAAAGGAAGTGGATTAAGACGAAGTGTGCGGCGGACTAGCAAGACAGCGATAAATCATCAGACTCACAGAGAACATTTGGACTTTCCTCTCGTATAAACAATGACGTAGTAAGCAGAAAAAATGGTGCTGAAAGCGAAACTTACAACAGGAACGGCCAGCACATCATCGCCAGCTACCAGACCGGAAGCAACCATAGACACTCTCAAACTGATTGCTGCAGCTTTACGCCCTCTACTGGACCAGATGACCAACCTTGGTGACAGGCTGGATATGTTGCAAAAGGATCTCAAAATTTCAGCAAGAAAGAAATAAAGCTGATGTTCCTGAAGCAGCAACAGAAAGCAGAAGAGGGTCCTGAGAAAGTGGAGGAGAATAAAGACACAGAAGAAGAAGAAGAAGAGAAGGATGGGATAGACTCTGATACCATCTCAATTAGTCTGTCTGAACCCTTTGATCCTGAAGTAGAATTAGGGGTTGCTACCCCTAAAACATTTAAAAATTACTTTGACTTTGACAGGAGGAAAGGAAAATGCAAAATAGTTTAATTTCGATAGCCTGATGCTTATTCTTAACGCATAACTTTAATCCAATGATATTTACACGATAGCCAAAGAGTTTGTGATTGTTTGCTTGACACTTTCGTATTATTAATTCTCATATTTTACTTTTAAGATAATAGAGATGTATCAACAATCTTATATTTCTGTACCATGGATCCTTGTTTCTCTTTATTTTAGGTTGTTCCCTCCCCCTGACCCTGTAGATTTGTAGTTTAGAAAATAAAAAAATTGAAAGACAAAAAGAAGTGTATCCCCCATCCAGTATGTGTGTTCCTCATTTTTGTTACCCAGATGTAGAACTTGGCATGTAACCTTGTTAAATTGCATCATGCTCACATCCACCCACTTTTCCAGTGTGTTCAGATCTTGTTAAATTCTGTCTCTATCTTCTGGTGTGTTTGCTGCTCCTCCCAATTTGGTGTCATCTGAAAATTTAATGAGTAGCCCCTCCACACCCTCATCCAGATCATTTATAAAAATATTGAAAAGTACTGGGCCCAGAACCAAGCCCTGTGGCACCCTACTGGACACCTCCCTCCATTCAGATGAAATGTCATTGGCAACTACTCTTTGAGTGTGGCCTCCCTGGCCAGTTTTAGCTCACTGTGAGCTTTGGCCTCTCTGATGGCTGACTACAGTGCCTAGCAACACTCAGATACTCTTCTTTAAAGTTATGTGCTTGGCTCCACTTGAAGATTTCCTTATTCTCCCTTAGCACATCACAGAGTTCTCTGTTCATCCACACTGGCTTCTTGGATCCCCTACCATGTTTCCTTCTTGTTGGAACAGTGACAGCTTGAGCTTGAAAGAGCTCTTATTTTAGGAGAGCCCACCCTTCACTTGCTCCTTACCTTCCAGCAGTCTTGCCCGTGGAATGATTCTTATCATGCCTCTGAGTTTATTAAAGTCTGCCTTACTGAAATCTAACATACACATGTGGGTATGGACTTCCTTGGTCCCCCACAGCAAAAGGAATTCTAGCAGAACATGGCCACTTCCCCCTAAGGTCTGCACCACCTTCACCCCATCTACCATCTCTTGCCTGTTGGTCAATATTAAGTCGAGTATGGTCAAACCCCTTGTAGCTTCCTCCACCATTTGATGAAAGAAGTCGTTGTCCAGATAGGTCAGGAAGTTTCATGACTGTGGACACTTTGCAGAGTTTGTCTCCCAGCACACATCAGCAGGGCCGGCTCCAGGCATTTTTGTGCCCTAGGTGGGGCTACCTTCTGGCCCCCCCCGCGTCCACCTATTACGGGGGTTGCCAACCTCCAGGCGGGGCCCGGAGAGGATCCCGATGGGCCCCCGCCCCCCTCCGCTGCCACATAAATCAGTTTGCTCTGGAACCGTCCCTTCCTGAGCCGAGACAAAAATGTGTGAGCTGGAGGCTAAAAAACTGTGAGCCAGCACACACTCACTCAGCTTAGAGGGAACACTGCTTCCAGGGGTGCTGTAGAAAAGCACACACATAAGCCGCAGCCTTTGCAAAGGGGGGAGACGGACAGAGAGAGGAGGGGAGGGACTTTCCTTTCCAGTCACCTTGGAAATTCGGCGCCCTGGCAGGAAGAACGAAATGTCTCAACCCCTGATCTACGCCAGTTATCTCTCCGGCCTTCCCCGCCCCCACCAAGTGTCTTCTAGAGAAGGGGGGTGTGTGGAAAGGGGGAGAGGGATTTCTGCAAAGCAACTGACGTGG
>NW_015166423.1:325621-383627 GCF_001447785.1 Gekko japonicus
AAGCAGTGGGGTACCACAGGGATCAGTACTTGGTCCGATGCTTTTTAACTTGGTCATTAATGATTTGGAGTTGGGAGTAAGCAGTGAAGTGGCTAAATTTGCAGATGACATGAAGTTGTTCAGGGTGGTGAGAACCAGGGAGGATTGTGAGGCACTCCAAAGTGATCTGTCGAGGATGGGTGAGTGGGCGTCAGCATGGCAAATGGGGTTCAATCTGGCCAAGTGCAAAGTGATGCACATTGGAGCGAAAAATCTTAACTAATACACGTTGATGGGGTCTGAACTGGCAGAGACTGACCAAGAGAGAGATCTTGGAGTTGTAGTAGATAACTCACTGAAAATGTTGAGACAGTGTGCAACTGCAATAAAAAAGGCCAATCCTATGCTGGGGATTATTAGGAAGGGAATTGAAACCAAATCAGCCAGTATCATAATGCCCATGTATAAATCAATGGTGAGACCTCATTTGGAGTACTGTGTACGGTTCTGGTCACCACACCTCAAAAAGGATATTATAGCATTGGAAAAAGTACAGAAAAGGGCAAGTAGACTGATCAAAGGGTTTGAACACTTTCCCTATGAAGAAAGGTTAAAGCGCTTGGGGCTCTTTAGCTTGGAGAAACGACATGATTGAGGTTTACAAGATTACGCATGGGATAGAGCAGGTAGAGAAAGAGGTACTTTTCTCCCTTTCTCACAATACAAGAACTTGTGGGCACTCAATGAAATTGCTGAGCAGTCGGGTTAGAACAGATAAAAGGAAGTACTTCTTCACCCAAAGAGTGATTAATGCATGGAATTCACTGCCACAGGAGATGGTGGCAGCTACAAGCATGGACAGCTTCAAGAGGGAACTGGATAAACATATGGAGCAGAGGTCCATCAGTGGCTATTAGCCACAAGGTATAGATAGGAACTCTCAGTCTGGGGCAAGTGATGCACTGTATTCTTGGTGCTTGGGGGGGCAACAGTGGGAGGGCTTCTAGTGTCCTGGCCTCACTGCTGGACCTCCTGATGGCACCTGGTATTTCTGGCCACTGTGTGACAGAGTGTTGGACTGGATGGGCCTGAGATCCAACATTGGCTTCTCTTATGTTCTTATGTTGCATAGACACCTGAAGCCTCGTACCTTTGGTTACATTGGACCTGGTCCTCCCAGATGGGCCTTGGTTGTTTGCTCTCCTTAATTTAAATCCCTATGTTGGTCATCTCCTTCCCCTTGTGGTGTCATTTTCAAGCTCTCTTGATGAATCTCTCCAGGTTTCTACCAAACACATTCTTCTCTGACCTTGACAGGTGAAGTCCATCGCATGCTAGTATGTTCTTATGTTCTTATGTTTAGGTTGTCATCCAGAAAACTTAGCCCATGGTCCCAGATTTCAAATAGCTCCTGCCAGCACCACCAACACTTCTGCTTCTTGGACTTCCATTTTGGTGTCCTGTCACGGGATCACATGTGATGGAATAAATATCTGGATGCAGCAATAGGACTTCTTGTTGTTCCATGGTCTATGCAGATATTATATAAATGCACTGTTTATAATATTTTATATTACACTTCCGTTATATTCGTGCTAAGAAAACAGTTTTGACAATCATTAGGAATTACTAATTTTAAACCATTGTATATGGAACAGGCTATCATTTGGGGGGCTGGGCACTTTTTAAAGTATTTATAAAGAGAAATAATTACTAAAAAATTAACAAAATAACATGATTTGTTAGTAGACACTAGATCCTAAGTAGAGTCACAACCTTCTAAACCTGCCAGGTTCAATATAATTAGAAGGATATAGCTGTGTTTAGAATGATTTGTTATTGTGTATGCCTACACAATGTAATTATTGAGAAAAAAGAATAGCAGAAATAATTTTAGGTTCAATAGTGGGGGATCTTTTTAGTCTCCTGTAACTACATCAGTCTGCAATGGAAATTCTTTGTTTGCCATTCCTGAAACTCCTGCAGCAGTGCAGTATTCATTGTCTGTAGTATAACATGTTATACTAAAAAAACATGTTATTTTGAGAAGAATGTTTATAGAAGTGAACGCTCATGGTGAATAATAGGTAGGTTTGCCAGACCCCCTGGTCCAGGCAGGGGTCTCCTGCTTTCAGGTGCTCCTCCCGGCACATTGTTGGGACCTGGCAATCCTAAATAGGTCTGTACTGCTAAGCAACTGTTGGGAAATTTGGGGCTTGATCCCATGGCTTTGCTCCATGAAAGTGTGATCTATATTGTACCTTCCGTAATAAGGTGGACATACAGTGACAATAGAGCAAAGCTTGAGTCCAGTGGCACCTTTAAGACCAACCTGTTACTCCATGCCTACGTCACTTCCAGGTTATGTATGCACGTTATGTTTATTTCCAGCTTCTCGGAGCTAAGAGGGGGTATGGGGGGGGGAGCACCTGAAAGCAAGAGACCCCTGCCTGGACCAACAAGGTTTTTTATTCAAGCTATAAGCTTTCATGTTCAAGCATAGTTCTTCAAATCCAGTGAAACAGAATTTCCTCAACCATTACTTATAGAAAGAGAGTGGGTGAGGATTAGCTGCCAGGGAGGGCTAGTTAGAGTCAAGATGCATTAGCAACTGGGCGATTATAGCTGAGGTTGGATTAAGGTGATTGATAAGATCTGTGAATGGCAGTAAATTAGCATACGAATACAAGAGTTAACAAGCAGATGTGAGAACAAAGTTTGAGCCCAGTGGTACCTCCAAGACCAACTAAGTTCAATTCTGGGTATAAGGAAGAACTGAGAGATTTAGCATGTATAGATGCACACTCCTTCAGATACATAGAAATGGATTTCCTCAAATGTTACATACAGGTAGGGGGGTTAGTTGCCATGAAGGGTGTGTGTTTCAAAAGCACAAAATCCATGAAATCTTTCACTAATCCTGTTGACAGTAAACAATATTAGTGATCATATGGTTTATGTAATATCCTGTGGATGTGGAAGAGTGTATATTGGTAAGACTACTAGATCTCTTCAATTAAGACTCTCTGAACACAAAAGCAATATATCTCATGAAATAATTGGGCCTCCTGTGGTAGAACTTTTCTTAGAATACAAGTACAAACCCACAGACTTCTTGTTCTGGGTTATATTTAGATCTGATAGACAGGATGAAAGAATTCTTTTGATAAAAGAAGCTGAATGGATTTTAAAGTTAAAAACCCTGTGTCTCCTGGCAGTTGCTTATTTAGATGAGGGGCAGAACAAATCTGGACTGCTCACTTTGTTCTAGTGTATATATGGGAATGGAACTAAAAAGATTCTGAAACTCAGTATGATTTTTTAAATGTCCAAATTAACAAACTATCTAAATTATGAATTCTTTATAAATATTTAATATGTAGTATATGTTAATGTTGTTTTGGTTTTCTTAAGCCCCTGCCACACGGCAGGGAAAAGCCTCTTTAAAGCGCTGCTTTTAAAAGCCGCGCCAACGTTGACACGGTGCGGCGGGATCACACAGATCCCCCGGCCGCGCCGCCTTTTCTCCCCGGCGCGATCAAACGCCGGGGAGAAAACACGTCCCGAACGGGAGCCAGCTGAACTGCGCATGCCCGAGCATGCGCAGTTCGGCTCCAGGCCGGGGTTGAGCCGGCGCAAGGGAGCACCGGCGATCAAACGCCCGGCCTGAAGCGCGCCAAGGAGTTGAACCACCGAGGTAGGTGGTGTCAACTTGAGGCGCATTTTCTCAGAAAGGGCCAGTTTGGGGGCGGAAGCAGAACGCTTCCCAGATGTTGTGGTGTGATCGCGCTGCTTTGATCCGCCCCCAAACTGGCCCGCAACTGGCCCAAATCACTGCGTATGAACGGGGCCTTAATAACAACAGCTTATGAATTGCACTCTGTACATGGTCTGTGAAAATGTTTTGTGTTTTATCAGTTTTTAAAATTATGTATCAAATATGTCCTAATTTTTTTATCATTCCATTAGATTCCACCTGACAAAGCTGCATGTAAAATGTGTCGTGGTTGTATACCTGTTAAAGATTCTGTTTCCCTCTACACCACTTTGTTTCTTCATCTTCGTTTTGCCTTGGTGCAGCCCCCTTTTTCTTCACTAATTTAGTTCCTGTCCTATTACTGTGATTTCTCTGGTGTATATTTTCAAGAGTTTGATCTCACATTAGTGACCTGAAAATAATAGCATTGACAATTACCCTAGGGAAAGTTTTGAACTTCCTGCTACAATAAAACTGATAGCAAGAACGTATCAGAGAGAAAATGATCACAGGTTTTGTTGGACAGGAATTAAGAGCTGGTAAATCAAGGTTCGTACTCATTTTATATACATACTTTATCTCGGTGATTCTCAAAAGTAGAATCTTAGGAGGAGTGCAATTTACAGAAGATTATTGCCATAAAACAAAATTTGAATCCAGTGCTACGTTTAAGACCAACAAAATATTATTCAAGGTATAAGCTTTCATGTGCAAGCACACTTCTTCATGGTTCTATGCATTTAACAAAAAAATTGCAAGATTTGCTTATTTTGTAAAGGTTATTTTTCAAGGTTTCAAGCCACAGATCAGTATTCACAGCAACTAAGTTCTGGATTTAGCAGAACTCTCCTAGTTCATAAGCACAAGAGTATAATGTTTGTATTACATCTCATGATAGTGTTCAGTAATACTGCTTTCCTGTTATTCTGTCTATTTGGCTAGAAATGAATTGTGAGGATGGTGATTTATTCTGAGGGTCATAGGAAGTCCTAATCCTTCTGAGTCTGGAACACAAATTTCCATAATAATACTGCCTGTCGAATCATATTTCTTCAATTTAACAATTCAGTGTCTTAGTAATTACAGTATACAAATGGATGAAATTATACCTTTACATGTAGATAATTAACTCTTATTCTCAATCTTCTGTAAATCAACATTGTCATAAAAATTGCAGGTTAGATGGTAATTAATCATTGAAGAAATAGAGCTACACAAAAATAACAAATGATTTGTTAGAATGGTGTAGATTAAAGTATAGGTACTTTCTGTTTAGAGATCAGGGAAGATAAATTAGAATTCTATGTATGCTGCCCTCCCACAGTCTTAATTGACTCCCTCAGAGAACTGTCAGTGTTGAGGTTTCCCAAGCTGCTGATCCTGAACAAATTCACTATCTATACTGAAGGCACCTTGACAAGTACAGCACAGAACTTCGTGGCCCCCATGGCAGTTACTGGCTTTCGTAGTCACCAAACTCACATAGGGTACAAAGTCATATACTAGATTTAGCTGACTGATGTGTAGGTGGTATACGAAAGCAAAAACAAAAGCCCTGCTGTAGCAGAATTTCCGTTAATTTTCACAGAAGAAATCTGTAGAAGAGTGTGATACAAGCCTCTAGAATGACTGTTTTGTATATTAGTGAGACAGCAGAGAAAATAATTGGAAATGAGCTAATATTATGTCCCCATCCCATTCTACATCCTTCACTCGAGTCTTAATTATATCTGGCTAAACACACTAACTGAATAATGTATTTAATTAACTTGATTATTTCATGAAATTGATTTCAGGAATTATGTATGTCATTATCAAGTATTTATGTAGAAATTTTGAACTATACCTGAAACTAATAGGGCATTCTGGGCTCTCTTTTGTTTCCCTGAAAAGCTTTAACTTCATTTGAATTATTTTTGGAACTTTTTTAGATTAGTAGCTTTTTTTTTGGCTACCTTCCCATTAATTTATGGCAAGATTTCTAACTTTGTAAACAGTATTTTACTGTTTTATTGTCACATCGTATGTGACCTGTAACCTGCCCTAAGCCTGTTTGCAGGGAGGTTGGGATATAAATTGAAAATAATAATAATAATAGTCACAATTGGTAGTTTAAGCTTAGTCACTTGATTTATTGGCCATTTTACCTAGTTTGTTCAGCCATTTTTCACAGTTTTTTAAAACTTCTAATGTTCAAGGTTTATGTGCTCTTGAGAAGGTTCAATCCAAATTTATTCGCAAGGTTTTACAGGTTCCCCTGGGGGTTCCGAATGCTCTCTTACGCCTAGAAACTGGCCTAATAAGAATAAAAGCCAGAGTACTATTATCCTCTGCATATCAATGGCTCAGGGTTAACTCCAATTAAAAAGGACTTTTCCCCTTAATAAACAAAGATTCCTATCAGCCAAGGTGAATTCGAATGACAAAGATTAACTTCGTAAAAACGAGTCTCTCGCCTGAGGATTTATTGGCGCAAAACAGCACACAGATGAGAAACATAATTAAACAAAGGATTTGTGATCTAGAGCACCAAGAGGATTTAAATCGAGCTCCCTCCTTTCTGATCCAAAATGACTCCAGATACGTAATGAAAATGGCTAAATAACTGACTTATCTGGATGTGCCACCCTATAGAAGAGCTTTTACCCTGGCTCATTGTGCTGCTATTCCCTCTAAGGTCCTAGAGGGAAAATATAAAAAGATACCATATTAAGACAGGTGCTGCCCATGTTCCTTGGGAGAAGTGGAATCAATGCCCCATATATTCTTCTACTGCCCCTTTTGTCAAGTTTATAAAGATAAGCTTATCTCCCCCCTCTTAGATAGGCCAACACCTGATGCAGATAGTGCTGATCTAGAGAGACTTCTGACAAAGAAAAATCAGCAAAACTCCAGGTAAAGGTAAAGGTCCCCTTGCTCGAAAGCCAGTCGAATCCTACTCTAGGGTTGCAGTGCTCATCTCCGTTTCAAAGCCGAAGAGCCAGCGCTGTCCGAAGACATTTCCATGGTCATGTGGCCAGCATGACTAAACACCAAGGCGCACGGAACGCTGTTACCTTCCCACTGAAGTGGTACCTATTTATCTACTTGCAATTTCTTGCTTTCAAACTGCTAGGTTGGCAGGAGCTGGAACTAGAGACGGGAGGTCATTCTGTCATGCAGCACACTCGGGTCTCAAACTGCTGAACTACCGACCTTCCCCAGCCTGCAGTTCAGCGTCTTAACCACTTGAGCCATCGCAGCTCCAGACAAATAGCTAAATTCTGCTTGCAGCTGGTAAAATTCCACAATAAAAACCCTCAATCGCCTTTTGCATGACTTATAATTAGTTTAGTTTTAGACATTGTCATTAACATGGACTGTTAAACTTTTCATTTTTAAACATTTGAATGGTTTTAAGGTTATATGTCTAAATATATATTTTTGGAATTAAAGCTTATCTGTTTGTATTTAATGAATATGTATTATTTTGACAAATGGTTTTTGACCGTAAATAAATATTCATTCATTCAATGTTCAAGGAGAATATAAGAACATAAGAGAAGCCAATGTTGGATCAGGCCAATGGCCCATCCAGTCCAACACTCTGTCATACAGTGGCCAAAATAACCAGGTGCCACCAGGAAGTCCATCAGTGGGGCCAGGACACTAGAAACTCTCCCACTGTTGCACACACACCCCAAGCACCAAGGATACAGAGCATCACTTGCCCTAGAGTTCCTATCTATACCTTGTGGCTAATAGCCACCGATGAACCTCTGCTCCATATGCTTATCTAATTCCCTCTTGAAGCCATCCATGCTTGTAACTGCCACCACCTCCAGTGGCAGTGAATTCCATGTGTTAATCACTCTTTGGGTGAAGAAGTACTTCTTTTTATCTGTTCTAACCCGACAACTCAGCAATTTCATTGAGTGCCCACGAGTTCTTGTATTATGAGAAAAGGAGAAAAGTACCTCTTTCTCTATCTGCTCCAGGGCCGGCTCACTCATTAGGCGAACTAGGCATTCGCCTAGAGCACGCCGGCCCTTAGGGGCACCAAACTGCACCCCCCCGCCA
Organism: Gekko japonicus; assembly: GCF_001447785.1. Lineage (NCBI taxonomy): Eukaryota > Metazoa > Chordata > Lepidosauria > Squamata > Gekkonidae > Gekko > Gekko japonicus. The sequence goes on from NW_015166423.1 coordinate 333,417, forward strand.
AAAGCCCCTTTCTTCCCACGAGAGGCATCCAGGGAGTGCGGAAGACGAGGGGGACTCAAAGCGCCTGCCTCACCCGATAGGTTACCGCTGGTGGTCTGGGGATTGTTGACTGCAACACACAGGCGCGTCACAGGCTCGGAGCAGGGGAGGGGGGAGGCCGCCCCCGGCAACTGCCCTGCCTCGTGGAAGATCTCAGCATTAAACGCTGCAATTAGCTAAACGGAGGGCGGCAGAGAAGTATGGGCGAGCTCGTAGTTTGTTTGTTTCCCTTTCTTCATAGGGAAAGTGTTCCAACCCTTTGATCATTCTACTTGCCCTTTTCTGCACTTTTTCCAATGCTATAATATCCTTTTTGAGGTATGGTGACCAGAACTGTACACAGTATTCCAAAAGATGTCTGTCAGTCTTTCGATGTATTCCTCATGGGGTAGCTCAAGCCCATTTCATATGTTTTAAGTACATACTGTGATCATATGCAGTTTGAAGGTCTACTGTCAACCTATGCTGCACTGTCAACCTATGCACATTCACTGGAAATTATGAGTATCCTGATCCACCTCCCCTCCATGCCTGCCTACAAGCCTCCAGGAGGCTGGTGGATCAATGAGCATGTGAAGGGTTGGAGCGTACTTCAAGCCCTTTGCCTGTTTACCCTCGTAAACTTGCTGCCAGCATCCAGATTACTCCCTCCCCAAATCTCTCTGTGAGAGGCCCAGTTCACTGACAGTGGAATGTTATGTATATATGTGGGCATTTGGAGTAATTATGCCCCTCCTTTCCTGCCTTCTCTAACCCTCTCGTTTGGCAAGGTGTTTGATCTCTGTGGGAAGGAATGGCTAGGCCCTGGGCGAGCAGTTTAGACACAGTGTGAGAGCTTTACAAAGCAAAAAGATCTTTATTTAACTAGAAAACGCTCCTGACAACTAAAGAACATAGAGACAGTAGACATACATAGCAGAACAAAGCAATGAGTGTTACAGACACTGAAGAAAAGGACCAAAACCAAGCACTAACCCTGGTCACTGATTTTGCCTTGGCATTTCTCCCTGAAAAACACACCAGCTTTTCTGTGGGTGAAAAAAGGAGGAGAGGGTTCCTTTTGATCACCAAAAAGGCAATGCTGGAATTCATAGGGCTCACATGAACAAAAGCCATGTGGGAAGGGGGAGGTAATAAGGAGGGGGATCAAGTGAGAGTGAGTGGACAGCAGGCCCATAGCCCGCGTGGGGCCCTGGGGGCCGGCCCCCGCAGATTTTGCGGGGGCCCTCCCCCGATCCCCCCCGCTGTGCAGATGCCTAATGTCTCCTGTGAGTCTTAACTTGGGTTGAGTGTCTGGAACCACATGAGGAGACAGCAGGTGGTTGGTTCAGGGAAGGGCTGTGGCTCAGTGGCAGAGCGTCTGCTTGGGTTGTGGAAGGTCCCAGGTTCAATCCCCGGCGTCTCCAGTTAAAGGGCCAGGTGGTAGGTGATGTGAAAGACCTCTGCCTGAGACCCTGGAGAGCCGCTGCCAGTCTGAGTAGACAAGACTGACTTCGATGGAACAAGAGTCTGATTCAGCGCAAGGCAGATTTGGTTCAGGAAGGAAGTTCTAGGAATGCTCATAGCAGCCAAGAAGATTATGCCATGGCATGCTCAGCTGATGGTCAAGTTTGCAATTCTGTGCATACTTGCAAGAGGGTAACATAATGGCTTTTCCAAGGACAGTGCAGTAGTGAACTTGTGAGTTTAAACCACAACCACAACCAGAGTTTGCTAACAAGCTCATTATGAAATCCTTAGGGGTCTCTCATCTTGGTTGACCTCACAAGGCTGTTGTGAGGACAGGAACATGAGCACGTGAGAAGAGCCCTGCTGGATCAAACCAATGGTCCATCTACTCCAGCATCCTATCTCACACAGTGGCCAACCAGTAATTTCCCCCTTTTCCTTTCATTCAGGGTTTGTTTCAGTTTAGTGATCCTGCTTTCCTCTTGTGTGTAGCTCTTCCAGACTTAAACGAAGGGCTGCTGAGGCTGTGGCATAGAATCTATTGGAGGGGGGAGCTTGGAGAGAGAGAAGGGGAGAGGGCATCACGTCACTTCCGGGTGATGTGTGTGCGGCGCATGCGCGCTTTGCGTGCACGCACACACACTCCGGCCCCCCCACTTTCCCCAGGGCCCTCCCACTAGGAAGGCTTTAGCTACGGCCCTGGTGGACAGACTGGCTGGATCCAACTATTAGACTCGCATACCCTTCCAACAAAGATGAAAATTATTTCCATGATTATACTTCCCCCCTTTGCCCCACACACATCTATTCACTGTACATGTTTAGAACATGTGTAGTCTCCTTGAGATAAAGGGGGAAAGGTGTTTGGGAAGGTCCTTTTAAAGTTGGAGTTCTTCCAGATCATTCTTAATTTGACATATGCTACTTTTGTTTTATAAAGTGGCTCAAGTGGTTAAGACGCTCAACTGCAGGCTGTGGAAAGTCAGAAGTTCAGCGGTTCAAGACCCGGGTGCCGCAAGACAGGGTGAGCTCCTGTCTCTAGTTCCAGCTCCTGCCAACCTAGCAGTTCGAAAGCAAGAAATTGCAAGTAGATAAATAGGGACCACTTCGGTGGGAAGGTAACAGCGTTCCGTGCGCCTTGGGGTTTAGTCATGCCGGCCACATGACCATGGATACATCTTCGGACAGCGCTGGCTCTTCGGCTTTGAAATGGAGATGAGCACCGCAACCCTAGAGTCGGATTCGACTGGCTTTCGAGCAAGGGAACCTTTACCTTTACCTTTTTACTTTTGTTTAGCCCTTTAAAATGCATACTCATCATTGCCCATTTTTAGTACCAAAGTTAAGCTAAATGAATACATAGTATTAAAGCAGGTATTTTGAAGTCAGTGTGAAAAAATCCATGATAACCTTCCATTAACCCTTCAAAACTGACAGCATCTGACACTATTAGACAGGTTAGCCAGAGTGTAAGAAATTATTGACTCTTGTAAATGGAGATTTGTGTCTAGTGCTTCAGTTTTCCAAGTGAAGGAGCATTTTCTTCTACTTACAAGAGCCAAGTTATGCATGTGGTAATACAGGATTTGGATGTCTCTAGCAGACAGTCTTTGGGAAGGACTGGAAAGGAGCTGGTGAAATTGTTTTACCGCCACAGCTGGTGGTTCTTCATACAGTGCTTGTACTTTGAGAAATAAACTACATTACAAGGGGGGACCCGCGATACTCGCGCGGGGGGGAGGCAGAGGAGGAAGCAGCAGGAGGGGGTAAGTACCCCCCCATCCTGCTGGTTCCCCCCTGTCCTCCACCCCTCTCCATTGCCTCTCCCCCCCAGCTCCTCTTCCCCCCGGGGCACTGAAGCCAGGGGCATTGAAGCTGTTTCCCTCCCCCTCCCCCCTCCCAACCTGGCAATGAAGCCAGGGGCGAGCGGAGAGCCGCTCGCCCCTCGCTGTTTCCCTCCCCCCTCCCCCCTTCCAACCCGGGGGCCCTCCCCTCTCCCCCAGACCCGGCAGCGGCTCCTCCTCCTCCTCTCGGGCTCGGCATGGTGGCGGCGGCCCCCGGAGCCAGGACAGGCAGCGAGACGGCGACTGGCCCGCCGCCGGCAGCAGCACCTCTGAGCCGCTCGCCGGCCTGCCGCCCCGAGAAGCAGGCGGCGAGGCCGGTCCTTGCCCTCCCTGCTGGCTGGCTGGCTGGCTCCCCCCCGCCCGCCCGCCCCAAGAAGGAGGAGGCAGCGGCGGAGGCGACTCCTTGGCCTCGCTGGCTCTCCCCCCGCCCGCCGGCCCGCCCGGCCGCCCTGAGATTTAACATTTAAACATCCCCCCGAATTTTTTTTTAACTTTTTTTATTTTTGTGCACACGTGGGGACTGGCCCACGTGTGCACAAACCTCCCCCTCCCCCCCAGCTGCCCCCTCCGTGCTGATTTAGCGATCCGCACAGAGGGGGCAACTTGGCTATTAGATATATAGATTGTAGATAGTAATTCAGAACTTTTGACTAGACACATTATTGGCTCTACACACACCCTTTGTTTGTTTGTTTATAGTCAGCCTTTCTCACTGAGCATGAAGGCTGATTATTAAATTTTAAACAATGCAGTAGGAACAGTATACGACATATAATTTAAACATTCTAATAAAACTGGATTAGAAAATTAGAAAACAATGCAGTAAAACTTTATAAGACATGACATAAAAGAAATGCAAAACTAGACTACAGAAATTAGAAAACACTGCAGTAAAAATAAACTGATGCACACAATAGTGCCGGTTAGGCTCACCAGCCCCAGGCTGGGAAAGTTCCTGGCGATTTGGCCATGGAACATGGGGAGCGTGGGAACTGAGGATGGGAGGGACCTCAGTGAGGTATAATGCCATAGAGTCAACCCTCCAAATCAGCCATTTTTCTCCAGGGGAGCTGATATCTGTAGTCTGGAGATCAGTAGTAATTCCAGGAGATCTCCAGGCTCCACCTGGGAATTGACCACCCGAGTGCCAAGTCCTTATTCCTTTCTAAAATTGTTCTCCAAGACAATTCCATTTTATGACATCCCTATTCCCTTTATAAAAATGCTACCCTGAACCATTCTATTTTATACATGTGTGGAATGATCACAGTATGGGTCACTTCCTGACTTCCTCAGACTTGCCATTCCACAAAGTGGGAGCCACAGCAGAGAATGCTTTCTCCTGATTTTCCTTTCATTACTGTCCTGTCATTTTGTACCTGACATAATGACAAGGCTTGGTCCAGGAGTGGTAATACTGGGGAAATATATTAGAGTACCAGGTGGGGTTGCCGCAATGGCAAGGACTTATGACCACAAACAAACAACTTCAGTAACTCTTTAAGGCCTTGTTTTTCTTAGCTATACAGCCATTTCTCAACAAAGCAAGTCAAAACAATATCACTACAAATGTAGGCTGACCTTATATATAACAGCCTAGAATAATTTTTTGCAGAAGTGAAAGACAGGGTTAGAAATTCTTCATTATAATTCAAGCTACAACAAGAGTTATAGACCCCCAAGGATCTTTGCAGTCAGATGAATGTAATGTGAGATATTGGTTAAAAGACAGTAAGTCATTCCAAAAGTACAGCTACCCCTAAGCTACTGACTGCTTTATGAGGGCAAATTACTTTAAAGTCATTGCTTACAGTCTTTTGAACTACAAGAGTGTTCTAATCAATCTGTCATTATATAGCAGTTGATAAGTAATGATTACTCATGGCAGTGATCTATTTTCCTATTATTTAAGCTATTTCTCTAATGCATTAATGTTTATGATGTCATATCCTGCACTTAACATACAGTTGCTTCTTCCATGCTGTGACAACCTTATTTATGCACATCCAAAACCAATAATGCACACGTATCAGATCTCTCCAAACACCAGCTAAGGACAGTCTGTAGCTTCCACTATGGAGAATTTTTTATCCATCTCAATTTGTTGTGTTTTAGAAAAAAAATTGTTCTTTACTTGTTTTGACTAGCATAATCTGTAATGAAATCAGTTTCTTCAAAGAGATTTTCACTCTGAATTTTAATGTATCTTATTGTATCTTCTAAAATGCCATTACAACTCTCTGAGTAGGAAAGATGCTTGCTGATGCTCCTATCATTAAATTAAAAATGCCTGCAATGTTGCTGAAACTCATGAGTCATTTAGACAATAGCTAGTTTCCCCCCCTTTACAATAGGTGGCCATTTGCCATATCTCTGTTTTACACTGCTACTGTCCCTGTGTTGTTTTAGAGCTAAAGTGCTCTACAGCCACAATACAAATTTGATGCATCAGTTCTACATACTTCACCACAAACAAAACCATTTGTACTATTGTAACCCAGCAGACCCCTGGCTACATATAGTTTTCTCTTCAATTATCTTTTCCAGTTGGAGAGCTGGAGCGGTGTGTGTGTGTGTGGGGGGGGGGTGGATTCCAGTCAATAAATGACAGTACCCTTGTGGCTTTCAAGCAATTATGAAATTGCTTGAAAAAGAAAACATTCAAGGTATTATAGTTTTCAAGGTAAAATTTATCATAAACCGTACAACTTTACAACAGTATGTATAACTGAATCATAATTGTTATGAACATAGCAACATTTGCATGGATCTTCAGTGTTCGGGGCACTCTGAACAGAAGGCAAGTCCTGACAGATGGTGCCCAGTATCACAAAGAAAATAGCAAGTCCAAAGAAACTCAGTGCAGAGCTTCTTCCCTGTATGCTCTTCAGGGGCTCCTGCTGCTGCTGCTGCTGCTGCTGCTACTCCTTTATTTCTCTGGCTTGAGCCTGAAAAGAAATTAGCAGTTCCCTCAGTCACACTCTAGGCCTTGTCTCTCCTGCTGCAGGCCAGATTGACTCAAGGGAAACAATATCTTAACAGTATCTTTAAACAGTATCTTAACAGCAGCTCAATTAGCTTGACAAATCTTTTCTTTATAATCTACATAGCTGTTTCTCAGTTGTGGGCAGATATGTGGATACCTAAATCCACAGATTGGGCCCACACTGAGACAAAGGAGATTTTTCTCCAAACTTTGGGGGAACCTCCAGGTTTGCAGCAAAATCTGAAATTGGTAAAAAAAATTACATGGGGGTGCTAAATCCCCCCTAAAAACAAAAGTGTTGTCAATACATGGGCCGCCTCCTCTTTTGGCAGACCAGCGGCATTGCTGTTGGGGGGGGGGCAGGAACCACAGCAGGACCAACTGCACTGCTGTTGGTGGGTTCATGGCTGGAGCAGCAGTGGGCTCAGCTGCATCGCTGTTGGGGTGGTGGCGGCTGGGAGCTGTGGTGGACCTGGAAGCATGGCTGATGCTGTCAGGGGAAGGAAAGTGCAGCTTCTCCCATCACTGATGCAGCCGAAGATGGAAGCAAGTCAGGAGATGGCTGCACAGGGCTCCTGGGATCCCGTAGGAGCCATTTTCCAGCCCAGCACTAAAGTGACCTCACTGCAGGGAATGGCAGGGAAAGCTCCATTTTCCTCAAAGCCGTCAAAACATCCATAGAGGCAGCAGCATTGGCTGTGGGTGGGTGGATGAGCAGGACCCATCCTCCCCACCATTGGAATTTGAGGCGAAGGGGAGGGGGCTTCTTCTGAGGACAACGGTCTGGGCAGGAGGAGTGTCCCAACTAGAGGCAGCAGCCCAATCGGCAGGCTGCACTCTCTCCAGCACCCCTCTCTGCATTGTCTGCCTGCTACCTTTGACCTGGTGCTGCTTTGCTTGCATAGCGGTGGTGGGTGTCCTCCTCTGATGAGTCCCACTGTCTGGTGCCTTCATGCTTTGGCTGGCAGCCCACAACAGTGGTTAGCTGGCACATCCTGGTGGAGGCTGTTCTACCCAACTCAGGCTGCACAATTGTCAATGACCACTGCCAATCCAAACTGCTGGGATCGAGCAGCACAGAGGGAAGGTCTCTGGCCAGGCTGAGTTTCTCCCCGTTGTGTTCCAGTGCAGACCTGAGCAGTTCAAGTGGGCAGCCCCCTGACCAACAGAGATGGGAGTAGGTTGGAGGGAAACACAAGGCAGCAGGGATGGGGGGGTAGCTGCCCATTGGCCACCCATACCCATGTACTGAGAAGATCTCCTGTTCAAGACCCACAAAAAATTGGAGTTGGTGCAAACTGGGCCCTTGGTTTTTAGGAATCCCCCCCCCCTGAGTCTCACAGGTCCCCACATATTCCCTAAAAGGGAAATTCTAATGTGTGATTTCTCCCTGGTTGAGCCCATCACAGAACTACAGAGAAAATAGTGGTTCCCTCAGTCAAGCTCTAAGCCTCTCTGTTCTGCTGCTGCAGGCCAGGATGACTGAGGGGGTGGGGTTCTTGCAGTGGGTTAAGCAGGAGCAACTTTTCTAATTGCTCCCTAGGCCATGCCAGACCTTTTCAATAGAAATAAAATGTTAGTGAGAAAATGACATGGATTACACTGTGTCGTACAAATGGTGAAAATGCTGGGTGAGATCGCAAGCAAAACCTATTGATCTCAAAAGAGTCACTCTGGAACTATGTTTCAGGGAGACTTTGTAAAGTGTCCGTGTTTCATGTAAGTGAAAGTTTTCAGTTTAAAAAATCTACACCTCAGCACTGACATTGCCATCCTAGCCAGATGGACTGTCTAATGTGCTTCAGAAAGTATAGCTTTGCTTAGTATAGCACTGTGAGTTGATTAAATTATTATTGGTTAAATGCTAGTTTATTGGATATATATAGAACAGTTATGATGGCAGTAGCAAATGTTGCAGGATTTTACTAGCAAATGCTTTTTATGTGAATATCATTGAATGTATTCTTGAGTAATTATTACATGTTGTAGAAAGTCTCACTATAAAAATGTTCTGTTTGCTTCTCATATCTTACTTTTTCTGAGTTTTCCTAATCATTCTTGGGACTATTTTTCTCTCTTATTGACATGAACAGCTTCCAGTCAATTTTTGTATATTGGCTCTACCATTCCTATCTGGCAGAATTAAGAACAGTGTGCTAACATTTTCTCACACTTCACATAGAATGCTCTGCCAGTCATTTTTGTTTGCCTTTTCTGTCAATATCATTTTGCCATTTAAATATTAAGAACTCGCAATATAAGAGAACAGTACATTGCAGAGAAACTATCACAATTAAAAAAAAAAAGAATTAGGCTAGCCATTTCAGACCAATTAGGATTTCACAGTGAAAACTGCCTGGTTTCAAACTAGGCAAGCCTTGTCTTGTACATGCAATTGGTTGCCAAATAAAACAGGAACTTGTATATTAGCCAACGTAACCTAAACCTAAGGCTCTTCCATGGGACCTTTTCACACATATAGATGCAAGTCATCACATGGTGACTCATCAAGTGATGACAAACAAAATAAAACACATCCATGTGTGAATTAACCCTTCATTTAGTACTCACTAATGCTATCTGCTATCATTACTTATATCGCTTACTACAACCTACCATTGAGGGTATCAGAATACCTTGCCTATAAACTAACACAGTGGTGCTAACTAGTGCAGTGTTGTCATGGCTTACAATGAAACTTATTTATAATGATCAGAAGCCAAAAGAATGACATGACTACTATATGCCCCGTGAACCCCCTTACCCAACACAAGCATACATTAATAAAAGGTAAAACTATTACACATACAATTATAACCATTGCTGCATCCATGTGGTTTTCTGAGCCTCTTATTTCTGTCCCTAGCATGGGGTCTGCTGCTCATCCACTCTCTAGTCCCTTTGGTGGTGGATATTTCGAAGATGGGAACCTGTCAACAAAAGAACCCCCTGGGCAATGGCCTTGCCCATTTTCTTGGAACATGGGGCAGGTGCCACTCTGGGAAATGGTGTTCAGAAGAGCTACAAATGTCATGCCAAAGAGCCACATGTGGCTTCTGAGCCACTGAAGGAGTATCATTGTATTAAGGCTTAATTCAGATGTCAGGAACAAACTCTTCTTCTCTCCATCCTCCCTGTGCAGAGCACACTTAAGATTAACAACAGAAGACTCTGGCTGATTTCGCACTAGAGCTGCCTCGATGTTGTGCTGTCGTTTGCTCCGATACTATTGGTCAATTTCACACCCGAAGCTGTGGGGCTGAATTTTGACTCGCGGCTTCGCCTGATTTCCACCGCAGTTTTGTGATTCTGTTTTTTGAGGGTTGTCAGGATCCTGCTCCCTGCCAGACGCCGGGGAACCGGTCGCCGTTGTGAGGATTCACTAAATCCGGAAACCAACACCTCAGACCGAGTGCGTTGGGTGTTTCAGCACACTCCAAACTTCGCTCTGAGCAGCATACCGCCCTTCTCTCTGTGTTTCGTTCTCTCTGCTCTCCATCCTCCTCAGTGTTCACAGTTTCCTTCTTTTATTGTCATTTACAATCAACTGTTTTCACCTTCCCTTCTTCCCAGGTGCTATCTATCCTCCAAGCTCCTCATCTGTTTCTCTAATACATGTGTTTTCTCTAATCTCATGGTCTGTCTCTATCCCTTTAACTCCTGAAGCCTCGGGATGTGGTGTATCGGTCCCGATCTGATCTATAACCCCGGCGTGAACATTGAGATGGAACAGTAGGGGTCCTCTGTCTCTCCCTCGAGCCCGCCCTCTCTTGCCTTGTGGGGTACTCTGACCAGCATCGCCCCGCTCCCCACATACTCCCCCCAAACCCCGTTCTGTGTTGTAGGGTATCGTAGAACTCTGCGCGGGTCGCGCCAATCCCGCCGCAGCGGCCTCTATGGCCGCGGAAGAACCCGCGGGACAAGGGTCATGAAACTGTGGAGGAAATCGGGCGAAGCCGCGGGTCAAATGCAGCCCCACGGCTTCAGGTGTGAAATTGACCAATAGTATCGGGGCAAACGGCGGTGCAACATCGAGGCAGCTCTAGTGCGAAATCAGCCTCTGACTTAATCTGACTTGTGGTGGTGTCCAAATGCAGACTATATTAACAAATAGAGGTGTATTTATTTTCCTTTAACAGGGATTCTCGGTGTCGTTAAGAATCTCTGTTAAGAGGAAAGAAACAAAAGCAAATTGATGTTAGGTTAAAGTTTCCATCTTTAACTTCAGTGTGCCATTCTAGGAAAAAAGAGAGGGAACATGTAAACCCAACAATAAACCAGGTTTGTGCCCAGTGTCAACAAACTCTGTTTTGTGGTGGCTGAATACATCCTAGGTAACACAGCATATGTTTTCTTCCAGTTAAAGTAAAAAAAACCACTCCAGATTTGTAAAATTAAGCAATGTTGAAATAATTAACTGATGTGAATACCACTTTCCTTACAATCTTCAGTGATATTTATTTTGTTCTAGTAATGATTTAGTCCTGAGATCCATTGTCATTGTCTAAATAACTCTCCTTTTTTACTCAAAAATAAAATATGTGTCTCAGTTACTTTCAACAGACTGTGCTGGAAATCTTTATCATTTTACCTTTTCCAACTTCAATAATAATTAGCCTTTGTGGGCAGAGGCTATTTGTTTGATGCAAGGTAATTCAAAGACAGGATTTTCTACTAGATTGTTTAGAGTACAATCAGAAATCACTTGTATGGTGTCATTAATCCTTATACTCGGGAGTAACCCTCCATTTAAAGTAGGCTAATGTTTTATATCTGCTGATTATTACCATGACAAGCTATATTAGAAATGGCATAGGCCTTATTGTCAAACCACTAACTTGAATAATACCTTCTGTTGTATTTAATTTCATTATCTTTCCAGTGCTCATCAGAAAATGATACAGATTTAATACATTCTAATTCTCTTCTGCTGCCTTTCCATAGCAAACCACTCTCTTTTGGCATTTAATAAATAATCATTCTTTGTTAACATGCACCCCAGCTAGTAGGCTTGCTGTGACAGAAACCCTAAACCCTTACTAGGGCAGGAGTGCCATCTAGAGTGTCTGGGATCTTGGACCCCTGGGGGGGTTATACTGGAATAACCCATTCATTTACATTCCACATTGGAGTATCCTGCCAGACTTAATCCCTTTTGGGCAAAGGACAATCCAGTTTGGGGGAGACTATCTAGTTCAGAGCCATTACTAGATGATTTATATGTCTTTGATTGGTAACAGTAGCCACTGACATCAAAAATGGGGCTTTGTGTGACATTCCCTACATCAGCCTGTCACTCTTAGAAAGGAGGCAGGCTTAGGTCCAGTTCTATTGACCATTAATATCTGGACATTTGAGATTTCCCTTGTCATCAGTTTTCTGTCTTCAGTGAAAACTGAGTCAGCAGGAGGTTAAGTACAAGTTAATGACTCCTAACATCTTTTTATTGCAAGGAACTCTGCATGTGCTCTAAAGAACTTGCTATAGCCTAGGTAACGTGTTAAGCTTAGGTAGTTCAACTGAATTGCTTTTCATTTTAACATCTTTGTGCTGTTATTACTGTGTGCATTTTCCCTGTGTTTTGGTTTTTTCTTTTTACCAACTTTTGAGACCCAACTGCACTTTTCTTTTACCACTTTTATGAATTTTTTTTGTTATAAAGACACTTTTGGCTTCACTTAGTGCAATTTACTTCTCTGTGATATTTCTCTGGATCTCTTCTGTTAAGTAGTGGGTAGCCGCACGGATAGACGACAGACAAGGACGTAGTGCATAGCATGCTTTATTAGGTACACAACAAGAATGGGGGGCAACTATATACATGCCTGGGGACACAATGCTAGCATACACAACATCCCTCCCCCCATAGTTCGGACCCACCCTAGGTGACGTAGTCCTTCAAATAAGACGGGGACCGGCGCTCTCTAGTGGACCATCGGGGGGTTGGTACTGGGACCTCGGAGGCCCCGTTATCTGCATCGGGGTGTGTTGCCTGTGGAAGCCCCTCTGGCTCTGCAACTCCTGCTTCTGGGGCCTCGTCCGTGACCGCTGGTGGACTTGGTGTCAAGATCGGCTGTTCTCCCGGGGTAGAGACTGGCGCTAGGGGTGGCTGTGCGTCCTTCTCGAGCGCCGGCTGTGGTTCCGGGCCTTCTGTGCCGGTGTGTTCTGGGAGCATGCGCCGCCGGAGCTGATCAACATGCCTCCGTAGTACTTGCCCGCACTCGGTCGACACCTCATACATTCGGGTTCCCAGCGGACGGATGATGCGGCCGGCCAGCCATGTGGGCCCCCTGCCAAAGTTCTTGGCGAAGACTGTGTCTTCCGGGAAAAAACCTCGGGGAGCCTCCCGCTGCTCGATCAAGCTCCTCTCCTCTGGAGCCCGATCTGGGTGCAGGCAGTCCAGCAGGGTCCGAGGTCTCCTGCCCAGGAGGAGCTCCGCTGGGCAGCGGCTGCTTACCGGGTTGGGCATGATGTGCTGCGCCAGGAGGAACTGTGCAATTGGCCGCTCCCAGTCTCCCTCCGTCAGGCGGCTCAGCGCTTCCTTCGTCGTCCTCACCATTCTTTCGGCTTGGCCGTTGGTGGCGAGGTGGAAAGGCGCTGACCTGATGTGGCAGATCAGGTTGCTGCGGAGAAACTGCTGGAACACCTCCGATGTGAACGCCGTCCCGTTGTCCGAGACAATGGTGTCTGGCAGACCGTGGGTGGCGAACAGCTGTTGGAGGGTGCGGATGGTGGCCTTAGTGGACGTTGTGGGGATCATTTGGTGTAGGAATCCACCGTTACAAGAAACAACAGTCCCTGGAATGGTCCGGCGAAGTCTATGTGGAGCCTGGACCACGGGGTGTGGGTGGATTCCCACAACTGGGAAGGTGCCTCCGGTGGGCTGGGTCTCACCTCTTGGCAGGTAGGGCACTGTTTCACCCATGCCTCCACCTCTGCGTCGATGCCCGGCCACCAGACGTAGCTCCTGGCAAGGCCCTTCATCCGCACGATACCTGGGTGTGCCTCGTGCAGGGCTATCAGTACCTTTTTCCGCAGGGCGCTGGGGACCACGACTCGGTCTCCCCACAGTAGGCAGCCTTTGTGTGCCGACAGCTCTTCTCTGCGAGTCGTGAATGCTGTGAATTCTGGCTCCGCTACCTTGGTAGGCCACCCCCTCACCACCCAGCCCAGCACCCGGGATAGGATGGGGTCCCGGGCCGAGCGGCGGGCGATGTCGGCCGCCTGGAGTGGCGCGTCCGGGAGGTCCTCCACCTGGAGGATTCAGTGTACTGGAGCTGGATCCTCCATGACGTCTGGCAGGGGCAGGCAACTGAGGGCGTCGGCGTGGCCCATGGCTTTTCCAGGACGGTGCTCGATGCGGTAGTCATAGCCCGCCAGGAAAATGGTCCATCTCAGGACGCGCAAGGAGAGGACCTGCAGCGTTCTCCGGTCGGGCGCGAACAGGCCGAGGAGCGGGCGGTGGTCTGTGGTGATCATGAAGGGCCAGCCGTAGACGAAGTCGTGAAACTTCTTGACCCTGGCCACGATTGCAAGTTCCTCGCAATCTATCTGGGCGTAGTTTCACTCTGCCGCAGATAGAGTGCGCGAGTAATATGCGACCGGGACTTCGCGGCCGTCCGGCAGACGATGTGCCAGCACAGCCCCGATGCCGTAGGGCGAGGCTTCGCAGGCCAGGACCACCGGCAGCGACTCGTCGAAGTGGGCCAGGACCGCGTTGGAGATCAAAAGTTCCTTAACATTCCAGAACGCGGCAGCCTGCCGGGGGCCCCACGCCCAAGGGGCCTGTTTGTCCAGCAGTCTGTGGAGGGGCTCTGCTACTGCTGCCTTGTGGGGAAGAAAGGCATGATAGAAATTCAGGATCCCTAAGAACGCCTGCAGCGCCACCTTGGACTTGGACGGCGGTGCTTCCACGATCGTCTTCACCTTCTCGCGGGTTGGGTGTAGGCCCTCCACATCTACCGTGAATCCCAGAAAATCCACGGACAGCACTCCCAAGTGGCACTTGTCCAGCTTAACTTTCAGCCCAGCGTCCTGGAAACGGCTGAGCACGGCGCGGAGGCGAGCGGCAAAATCGGCGGGCGTAGCGGCGGCGATCAACACATCGTCGAAGAAGGGGGTGATGCCGGGTATCCCTTTAAAGAGAGAGTCCATTAATTGTTGGAACAACCCAGGCGCCACGCTCACCCCGAAACTCAGTCTCTTCACACGGAATGCCCCCCCGGTGGGTCACAATTGTCTGGGCCGCTGCAGTTGCCTCATCCACTGGCAATTGCTGGTACGCTTGGGCTAGATCCAGTTTACCAAAGATCTTTGCTCCGCCCAAGGTGGCCAGAACGTGGCTAATTACAGGGACCGGGTATGCGTGGTCCTGTAGTGCCTTGTTCAAGGTGCATTTATAGTCCGCGCAGATGCGGACTGCCCCATTCGGCTTATTCACCACTACAATGGGTGTCTCCCACGCCGCGTGGGAGACGGGCTCTAGGATGCCTTGTGCCACGAGGCGGTCCAGTTCCGCATCTATCTTTGGCTTTACTGATAATGGGACCGTCCTGGCACGCATCCTTATGGGGGCCACCGAGGGGTCTAAGCACAAGGACACCGGGGGGCCCGTATACCGGTCCAGAAAATTGTCGAAGACGGTGGGAAATTCATTGCATATCCCCTTGAAGTCGTGGGCCGTGCACGCCTGTACCCCTTCTACTGTGATACCCAGGGGTTCGAACCAGGCCCGCCCCAGTAGACTGACGAGGTCGCCCTCGACCACTATTAAGTCCAGGTTTCTTTTAAAGTTCTTAAACTGCACCCGGAAGGTTCCGACTCCTCTGACCGGCACCGGGTTGCGCTGGAAATCCATAAGCATAATTTGGGCTGGGCGCAATCGGGGTCCCCCCCTGGGGCACAGGCATCTCAAGGTTGCCGCGGAGATTATGGAGGCTGCGGAACCCGAATCCACCTCCATCTTACACGGGGATCCCTCTATGGTGACGGTGGCCATGAACTTGGGGAAGGGGCCCTTGCCGGGGAGTTGCAATACCTTCTCCACTGTCTGGGTGAGGAGGTAGAGGTCCTCAGCACTGGTGTCTTCCTCGAAGTAGGTCGCCGCCTTCGGGCGAGCTGCTTTGGAGCGGCAGGCCTTTGCGATGTGGCCCGTGCGGCCGCAGTTGTGGCATGTGGCGTTGCGGAACCCGCAGGCCTTGCGGTCATGCGGGTCCCCGCAGCTGGCACACACGGACGTGCTGGGAAGCTGGCGGCCGGTGCTCGGGTGCGGCGCTTGGGTGCGGTGCGGTGCTTGGGTGCGTTGCGGTGCTTGAGTGCGCTGCGGTGCTTGAGTGCGCTGCCGGGCCCCTCGGTAGGCCCGGTGGACATCTTCTTCCTCAGAGTCTCCGTCGGGGAGTACTTGGTGCGCTGCCGAGGCCGGAGCCGCGTGCGACCGCTCCCACGCGACGGCTGTGGCAAGGGCCTCTTTTAGGTCTACCTTCTCCTTCTCCATGATCCTCCTCCTGAGCTTTTCTTCCCGCAAGCCCACGACGAAGTGATCACGGAGGGCATCGTCCAAATTGGCCCCGAAGTTGCAGTCGGTGGCAAGATGGCGCAGCTCTGCAAGGAACTGTGCGGCGGTCTCTCTGCCCTGTTGATTGTGGGTGTAAAAGGTTACCCTGCAGGTCAGCTCTGTGGGCTTGGGTGCGAAATGATTTTGCACCGCAGTGACGATCTGCTCGAAGGTGCAGTCGCCTAGGTCCGTTGGGGAAAGTAGCCGTTCGGCCAGGGACACCACGGCGGTGCCGCAGGAGGCCAGGAGGAATCCCCTCTTCTTGCCTTCGTCGGTGACGTTGAAGAATTCCAGCGCGGACTTGACGCCTCTGACCCAGGCTGGCCAGTCTCGCGGTCGGGCTATGTCGAAGGGCGGAAGCAGCCCTAGCCCTGGAGCGGTTGCCATCGTGCACGTCGGAGCGGTTGGGAGAGAAGCGGCCTCGCCGGTTGGATCGCTCATCGGATCGCTGCTGCTTCGGGTTCTCTCGGTCCCCCACGATGGCCCGGCTCAGATATGGCTGGATCCCACCTTCGTCGCCACTGTTAAGTAGTGGGTAGCCGTACGGATAGACGACAGACAAGGACGTAGTGCATAGCACGCTTTATTAGGTACACAACAAGAACGGGGGGCAACGGCCCGGGGGGGGCAACTATATACATGCCTGGGGACACACCCCTGGTTACCATTGGTGGGTTTGAATTTCCCGCCACGGTTCCCATTGGCTCCCCAGTGGAGGGACTAGGAGCCTAGTCCCTATTGTTATTCCAGAGTCAAACTCTGGTTGTACGCTGGCCCCTGGTGGCGGCCAGCATACACAACATCTTCCCTCTGTGCTAGACTGCATGTGTGCTACGTAGTTGAGTATAAGGTATTTTCTAGGGTTTCTGTCCAGTCACTGTGTTATTGTTCTAGTACTGTTATAGAAGGAAACCTTCTCAGCAGGTCAGTCTATATATTCTCAGGAGGTACTGAGGGGCGACAGCTGGTTACCAGAGGGTTTTCCAGGGAACCCTTGTTTTAATGAGTTTCCTAGCAAGGAAAGATACTGTCCCTCTTTCCTTATTACAGTAACACTTGCTTTATCAAAGTTAGTGAAGGAACATTTTACTCTTTAAATACATGGGAGCCCTTTTGCCAAAATTAAAATAGATTTTAAAAACAATTGTATGGTTTCAGCAATATTTGGGTGGTCCTCCACCAGGCTTTACTGAAAGTGAGAATGAAGCCTGTGTAAGCAGACAGACCACGATTTTGTTGCAGAAACCAATCTTTGTATTATCCTATGTTAGCAGCAGTTGATGGTTACACAACCCAGGACTTAACAATACAATCAGCACTTTCCTGCTTCCTATCCCAATGTGAAAACTAACCCAGGCCTATTACGCATGGGTGTCTTGCTTTGCTTTCCCCGTGCATGTCTGTTGGGTTTTCTTTTTGGGGGGGTGGGTTTCTTTTCATTCTTCATTGATTTGCCTCTCTTCAGTGCTCAGTTTGCTTTCAGGTTGCTGTTTCCCCAGGTTTTCTGAGAGTGCTTTTGTGCCAGTTTTTCACTTGCTTAGCTTCCAAGCCAAAGGTAATTCAAAATCATACAGATTCCCTTGGATTCCACCTTTTTCCCGTTTAAAATTTTTAAAATATTTTTTACAAGTGGCATAAGACTATCACTAGTCTCAGAGAGCTGAATTTTTTAAAAATAGGGAAAGTTTAAAAGGAGCTGTGTGAGGTTTAGTTCCCTGCTAGTGTTGACTTGAAAGGGGAATCAGAGAGGAGGCAAACAGCAGCATCCTCTATGTTAAAAAAGAGAGGATTTTAGTGCTACATGCAAACAAAATATAGGGAGTATCATCAGCACAGAATGAAGTTGACATGAGATGAGTAAGGGAGGCTGCAAGGTGAGAGGGCAGACAGGCGGGTGCTGAGAGGAGACAGTATTAACTCGCTCATGCTCTCATTCTCTGTTTTTCACTCTGCCGCTAACAGGGATATTCTCATTTTTTCTAATTCTGTAATCCTAGTTCTACTGCATTGTTCATTGGAGATTTTATGCTATCTGATTGCACCAATTTTTATATTCTGTTATCCACCTTGAATCTTGGCAAGAAAAGCAGGATATAAGCGAAGTAAATAAATAGTGCTACAGCAGCTAAGGATTTGTATAAATAGTTTCATTTTTCAAAAACGTTTATGTTGTGGGACAGAGATGTTTGTTTTGTAAGGAGTCAGTCATGTTTTATAATTTCTCCAAATGCAGTTCTTCTAATGGTGCTTGTCCTGCCATTGAGACTGCTGGATGTAAAAAGATGCCATAGCAACAGCTGGACAGTAGCCATGACATCATGCATGACAAGAAGAAAACTAAAGGAAAAGTTGGTTCCATTGCTTAAAAAAGTGTATCATCTGTCTTATCTTAGAAGCATACATGAGATCCCCCCCTGGCTATAATGATTTACAGAGACAATAGTTCTCCTTCGAAATACTTCGAAAAGTGGTGTTCAGGCATTGCTTTCTTCAGTCCTAAAAGGAGTTGAAAGGATGGAGGACCATCTAGTCACAGACAACTATACAGACATGCATTATCTGTTATGTAAGTTTTAGTTTTGAAATAAGTACACAAAAACAAAGAGCTAATTTGGACATGAGAAAAGGGAACATGAATGACTTGTGCTTTTTTTGCCCTACACTTCTGAGTCTTGTCTCTTTCTCTCCTCTTCAGATGCACCCAAGATGCAAAAGGGCTCCCTCCCTTAAGTCATTCATCCTTCATGTCTTGCCGCTTCCTTGCAATATTCAAAGGAACAATCTTTCACACCTTCAAATTAACTTCATCGTTCATCCATCATTTATCCACTAACTTTTGTGTGTGGCTGAAATGCCTTCATAGGATATATACATTAACCAAAAACCATCCCACAAACATTACCAGTATAGGACCAAATGGGGCTTGCTTTACCTTAGTTAAAATTCAGTGGTATTAACATCATAATGAATATTAGCAGTGTTTCAAGCTTTCCTCTCTCTTTTCCCATTAATATTTCTGGGGTGGTCACGTTTTCTAGAGAATACTCTAAGCTGAATTGTCCTGTCCAACATCATAATGCATGAAACTTTGATAGTAATGTCCCATGTACTACTACCTTTATTTGAACCTCTCATAATTTCCCCACGCCATAAGACCTATATAGGGAAATAAGTGTTGTTTCAGAAAGGCTCAGTGTCCTTATGACATCAGCACAAAAGAAGAGAAGAAGAGAAGCATGAAGTAGTGTAATGCTTAAGAGCTGGATTGATTTCTCTGCCTCTGTGGTCTAATCCTTGTTCTATCCCAACTAGAGAAAAAAGATGGGGGTTGTGGTGGTGATATTGTTAGCCTAGTATAGTTACAGTATGCATTACAGTAGTATAGTTACAGTAGCAAAAGAGAAACACAGGCAATGCAGTAGAAACATACGTCAACATAGCAACACTGCTAATCTCACTGAGTTTCCAGTTCCAACACTGGCAGCCATTAGTCACGATGATCCTTGTTAGTAGTGCTCCCACATTCATAGAAGTCGTGACAATGGTCAGAATGTTATGGTGATGCTTCAGAAATGACCCTGCATCCCTTCTCACACAGTGCATAAGCATTCTTCCAAGAACTGTCCACAGCACCACTTCTTTTAGAACTTCCCAGAGCCTAATAGTTGGCATGTAGGACCCATCAACCACCACTACCAAGATGGGGCTTTTGTACTGTACCAGTGGCATAGGCCACAAAATACCACCTTCTCTGACACAACTCTGTGCATGCATGGCAATGTAGTTTAGTGTGGTGTAGCACAGGGTATCACAGAAATGTACCCAGGTTTCATCAGGAGAATGAACTGAGGAGAGGCATGCACATATTGGTCAATAACTAGTAAAGATCTATGTTATATGGACTATTAGCCAAATAAAAGTAAATTTCTGTCTCCTTTTCTCCGTTTCATGTGTCTTGCAAGTTCATTTTGTCAGTTTCCAGTTCTGCTGGTTATTTCCTAGTGGACCTTATCCATTTCCCCCTCTTCTGTTCCATGGCAGAATGAAAGAAGAGAACCTTTTACTGAATCTATTTTTATAGGGAAGCCATACATGTAGCCCTACTGGCTTCATCTGAACTATTCAAGGGTGCTTAAAGCTACACAGTTCAAGTCATGGTGACTTGAATAATAAATTGTTCTTGCTAACTGAAAGGCCCTATGCCTAAAATCCATCTCATAATCATTAACTAGTATTTATAGTGAATTTAATGTTCTCCAAGTGACATTGGGATGTGGAAGCACCGACACTTCTGAGGTGACCTCACTTTGTTGTATAGTTAAGCAGTTCCAATGATTAGATTCTTCAAACATGATTTATATGATCATTATATTGTACTCTGCATTACAACATTATCAATTTTATGTTTTTATTTTTTTAGGGTAGAAAGTACATGTGTATTTTAGTGCACCCATACACTTTTGTTCATAATATATCACACCCAAAGAAGAAGGAGAAGAGTTGGTTTTATACCCCACACTTCACTACCCAAAGGAGTCTCGAAGCCGCTTACAATCATTAGATTTCTGTGTGGTTTGTTAGAAGTTTTTTTTAAAAAAAATTATAGTGGCCACCTGTATATTAAAACATACTGACAAGAATAGTTAACAAAGATTTTGGCATAATTCTTTGTCCATGTGTCATGTACCGCCAAATGTGTCCCTAAATTGCACTTTAGTTTTATCGTCATCTAATGAATGTTTTACATTGATTGGTTGTGTTTTAACTGATGTTTTATATTTTTATACTTACTGTGAATGTATACTGGTTGTCAGTTTGTGGAAGCTGCCCTGAGCCTGCCTGGCGGGGAAGCTGGGGTAAAAGTGAAATAAATAAATAAATAATACATTTAATGACCCTCCCTCCATTAAACACTGAGCCCGCCTGCGGGGAGGGTGGGATATAAATCCAAATGAAATAAATAAATAGAAATATGTTTGACTTAAGAGAACTGATACTCTGGTACCCTTAATCAATATTTTGATTAGCTTTTACAAGAGGAGTGTCAAACATTTTTTGAGCAAAAGAATAATCAGAAGATGGAATATATGTGCTATTGGATTCATCCATGGGTGTGAATGTTTTGCACTTGCAGTGCATCCATTTCATACATGGGATTTTGTTTTCAGTAAGATATAAAGACAGTATTCCTAAATAGTGTGCCAAGAGTTATATGTGGGAGGCTGATAATTTTAATGGTTGTTGATCACAACAGGTGTATTTATTTGTTTGTTTATAGTCCGGCTTTCTCATGGGAACTCAAAGCAGATTACATGGTCAGGTCGATTCTAATTGGACTACGTACCCCATATTTGTGCGTGTGTGGGGCCATATTTATTGCAAAGCAGATATCAGGACACTAATGGAGATTATTTTTTGTTTTTTTGCAAGAGTGCGGGACAGAATTTTGTTGTGCCTCCATTAAATTTTTTAGTTCTGAAGAGTGTTCCCACAACATACTCCAACAGGGAAAGTATTAAGAGAAGAAGGACTGTGTCTACTTTTATCCAAAAGCCAGAATGCAGACATTTCAAACTGCTCATTTTCAGATTGTCAACAGATCAATGCCTTACTCATGAATATACTTCATGTTTATTTGTGCTTCAGAATTAGTGCCTTATGTGTTACGGACTTGGGAACTGCAGAAAAATTAGTATTTCTAGTGTGTGATCATAGCCAGGACTGTTACAAAGATGACATATAACAAGGTCTTCACAAAACATACATTTTTTCACAAAGTGCAGTTGTTCCCATTTGTTCATCCAGATGTCATCTCTTGAGGGTGTGCTTCTGCAGGGATATCACAACTTTCCCCAGCTCTGTATTTTGTAATTGTGAGCACCAGATGGTGTATCCATTGCTACTGCAATGTTGGCATATTTTTGATTTCTTACACCAATTGCATTTCTGTACTGCTATTTTTGCTGGCTGTTTAGATAGTTCCAGAGAATAGTTAAAAGTAGTTTCATATCTTCTGAGTGTCATACTCTTCTGCACTATGGCAGTATGTATGAGGAAGGCATTGCAGCACACTATTAAGTGATGAGAATCTAATGAGTCCATCTGTTATTTTAATGGAGAATGATCTGGTCTGAACATTTTGCTTTTGAAGGATTAATTTTCTTCAAAGGGACTTATTCCAGCAGTTCATTACCATCTTCATGTTGATGTTACACTCCTAGGCACCAATGTCAAAATAATATAAACATGGAAGAAAATAAGGAGTAACAATACACAGGTATACAAAAAAATCTACATACAAAACTACCTGAGTGAGAAGAAACAAATGCTTAAGGGGGAAAGGCCCAATGGGAAAGGTTTTATGTGAAACATTTTCAAAGAAACAATAGCTAGTGAGTATTACTTGCATATGGAGAAGCTAAAGTAATGAGAGAAGAAAATTTTGCATGTTCTATCTATATTTTGAAGAAAACAATTTTGTTATTGGCATTATACAGCTGTGAAATTTCCCTTTCTCTTAATGATGGCAAAGAGATGGGGCTCATGTGACCCTTCTAAGGAGGAGGAAAATATCCCTGGTTTTGGTATGAATTGGGATCAGCAAACCAAACCATTACCCTCACTTTCTTCTGAGCTCAGTTCCAAATTGCAGTCTTTATCCTGACATCATTGGGAGCAAGGAAGAGTATAAATACCTTCTTCCAATACCTTGGGAACTCCTTGTCCCTTAGCACTCCCTGTCTTATCTCTTCTGTTACTTTCCCATTTGCCTGCTGCTGATGTCCCTCTGGAGGCCTTCCTGTATATCTTCTGCCCTTTTGGCACCTGGGACACACTACCAACATGTCAGACTCCCTGTGAAATGCTTATTCACACAGCACTGTTTCTTGTAAGCAGGACAGATATTCTAACAAAGGATTTTATCCTCTTTTCCTTTTGTTTACTAGGAAACTGACTTCATGACCTTTAACATCTCAATGCATCGATCCTGGTGGCGAGAACATGGGCCAGGCTGCATACGAAGAGTGGTGCGTCCTTCAGCTCCTGGGATTTTAGATGATTTTTCCTATGTCTCTGTGACAGGCTGCATCATTGACTTCCAGTACCTAGAGGTCATTCACAGTGCCATCCAAATATTACTCTCTGTAAGTGTTCATTCACCACTAAAATCAGATTCTGCCATTCTTGTGCTGCCTTTTTATAAAAGTTACAATTTTTTTTTCAACTGCTGTTTGTTGCATTACTTTTAGACAACTCAGGGCCAAAAAGCCACCACCATCCCAAACTTTGTACCATAAAATAGCATTAAATATATCACCAAGGGATGCATGCTTTGAAAATGTGTTTAAAAAAAATCCGACCAATGTTTTTTGATCAAAACTGAATCACACCTCCACAAGCAGGGCTCTTTTTGTAGCAGGAACCCCTTTGCCTATTAGACGACACACCCCTTATGTAGCCAATCCTCCAAGAGCTTACAGTAGCCCCTGTAAGAAGAGCTCTGTAAGCTCTTGGAGGATTGGCTACATTAGGGGTGTGTCGCCTAAGTAACAATTCTTTTTTGTCAGTTGTCAAGGTTTCACACAGATTCTGAATAAATGTTCTGTACATACAAAACTTCCGTATTACAGGCATCTGCATCTACCCAGGTGATAATAACCTCCAAATATATATATAATATTTGGGAGCAACAGAATCATTTCTTGCAGTTTTCACTGCCAAAGAAATCATAGGAGCAAGAATGGTAAAGACAATTCAGTATTTGCCTCAGTCAAAGTAAAATTATTTGCCAGGGCAGAAGCTTCAAAACATTGATGGGAACTGGATTTCCCAGTATGAAGTCATCTTATGTAGGATTGTCAGATACCGATTAAAATGTTAAATGCCCATTAAAATGTTAAAAGTGTTTGATTGCACTGATGCAATCAAAGGCCTCTTTGCCTTTCCCTGTATGTGATTCAGAGAGGCTCACTTTCTGAATTAACTACTGCTTTTTCTCTAGTGTACAGAATTTTAAAAACTTGAACTGTAAAGATAGCAGCTTTGCAAAATGACCATGGGGGTTGTGGAAACGTGTACGTGGTTTTATTAACTTTTATCGTATAATGCAGCACAACTGATCCCATAGCACATATCATTTAAAGGTGTGAAGCTTTAAATTCTGTGGACATTGTATCAGAGTCACATGATCTGGTCAGGAGTTTGTTGGTAACAAGCTAGCAATCTCTTCCCAACTTCCTCCTTTGCCAGAAGGGAAGAATTTAGCAGATATGTTAGGAAATCAATGGAAGGTGAAATGATAGCATGTTTGATTTTTTATTCAATTCATGGTATACCACATACGAAGCAAACAAAATACATGTGCAGCCAATGCTATGAGGGATCATTAATACCATAGGTAAAGGTAAAGGTTTCCCTTGCTCGAAAGCCAGTTGAATCCGACTCTAGGGTTGCGGTGCTCATCCCCGTTTCAAAGCCGAAGAGCCAGCGCTGTCCGAAGACGTTTCCGTGGTCATGTGGCCGGCATGACTAAACACCAAGGTGCACAGAACGCTGTTACCTTCCCACTGAAGTGGTACCTATTTATCTACTTGCAATTTCTTGCTTTCGAACTGCTAGGTTGGCAGGAGCTGGAACTAGAGATGGGAGCTCACTCTGTCATGCGGCACACTCGGGTCTCGAACTGCTGAACTACTGACCTTCCACAGCCTGCAGTTCAGTGTCTTAACCACTTGAGCCACCGCAGCTCCACCATTAATACCATAGTGTCAGTCTTATACTTCCTTGGGTAACAAGACAGTAAGGATAAGGTGCCATTAAGAGCTGAGCATGAAGAAACAACCAGAGACTAATGGAAGTGTGTGGTATCAGGCAGAGGAATGTCTAGAGAGCAAGCAGAAAGAATGTCTAGAGAGCAACCAGAAAGGCTCCATCTATAGGATAAAGATTCCTGCATGATTCACCAGCCAGAGAACACCACAATGACCTTCATTCTGACAGCAGTAACTTTACCTTGATTATGTAGTTGTTATATATAGCATAATGTAGGTTATAGACTATTGCTTTAAGGCATTTTATATTATATTGTTTGAATTACAACACAGAAGGCACAAAGTTGAAGTTTAGCAACAGATGTATTAAGAGAAGCTAGATCCCCCCCCTTTCAGTTAACTAGATAGCTAATTCATGAATATATTTGTGTTCAAGTGGGTCAGGTTTCTCTTATTAACCTAAAACACATCTTTGTAATTAAAATTCTGTTAAATACTCTCCTGGGTAAAAATTCTTCCCTAAAATGATATTTGAACTACAAAATATAGTTGAACTATAGCCAAACATTCACAGATTTTTAAAAAATCTTACACCTGCATACATACTATTTTGCTTGCAGCTAATTCTAAAAATATAGTTATCCTCCCTGTACAGTTAGAACATAACTTATTTTCATGAAGCTGTAGAACTGTAACAAGCCATTTTACAGTGTAACAAAAATTTAATTGGTGTAACTAATAATGTTATCGTGCTCAAAGCTGTAGAAGTGAAACAGCAAAACAGTGAGTTCACTTAGTAAGGAACTTTAGTATTCTTTGAAGACCTGCTGCATATAATTTCTGAGATTTTGCTTGTAATAGCAGTTTATCATATGCTTCTTTTAGAAGTAACTCTAATTTTAAACAATTACTTTATATTTTTACAATACAATGACTACGCTAAAGCCTTTGATTGTGTGGATCACAACAAACTGTGGCAAGTCCTTAAAGAGATGGGAGTACCAGACCACCTCACATGTCTTCTGAGAAACCAAGGGTCAAGAAGTGACAGTTAGAACCGGACATGGAACAACTGATTGGTTTAGCATAGGAAAAGGAGTATGACAAGGATTTTCACCCTGCTTATTTAGTTTATATGTAGAGTATATCGTGAGAAATGCCAGCCTGGATGAATCACAAGCGGGAATTAAGATTGCCGGGATAAACATCTACAACCTCAGATATGCAGACGATGCCACTCTAATGGCAGAAAGTGAACAGGACCTGAAGAGCCTGTTGCTGAAAATGAAAGAGAAGAGTGCAACAGCTGACTTGAAACTCAACATCAAAAAAACTAAGATCATGGCATCCAGCCCCATCACTCCTTGGCAAATAGAAGCAGTGACAGAATTCACATTCCTGGGATCCCCAACCACTGCAGATGGTGACAGCAGCCATGAAATTAAAAGACCTCCTCCTTGGGAGGAAAGCTATGGCAAACCTAGACAGCATAATAATAAGTAGAGACACCCTGCTAACAAAAGTCTATGTGGTCAAAGCGATGGTATTCTCAGTAGTAATGTATGGCTGCGAGAGTTGGACCATAAGGAAGGCTGAGCGCCAAAGAATAGATACTTTCGAATTATGGTGCTGGAGAAGACTCTTGAGAGTCCCTTGGACTACAAAGAGATCAAATCAGTTAATCCTAAAAGAAGTCAACCCTGACTGTTCCCTGGAAGGCCAGTGTTAGCCAAATTGCCTTGTTCTTTTAACAATATGGGGGATTAAGACTTTTAAATTGGCAATAGGCAAGTACGGGAGCAAGCACTGGTGTATACAGAGGTCCCGCTTCTAACAAGTCATCAGACTTAGACTGAATTCAGATTGGAATTAATATTGTTTTATTCAATGTATCTCAAGCACACAAAATCATAAACACGCTTCACATGTACAGTCCTAAGAAACTTAGATAGAAAGGGTAAAGCAACTGTTGCGTTAGCAGGAATAATAGTTGGTGGGTATATTTACCTGTCCTCGATGGATGAGCGTTCTTCAGGAAAAATAGAAAGAGAGTATAAGGAATGGGGGGGTCATGTGCCTGAACCAGCAAGCCACGTGGGAACTCGTCGGTAGCACTAAAACCAAGAGTATAGGGAGGGATATAGAAAGTATAGTGCAGGGAAGGAGAGAGAGTGAGGGGCAATGGCTGCACCCTTTTAAGGGGGGAACGTGGAGGGGGAGGGCGATGCTGGCCACATCCCCTTGGTATGCCTCTAGTTAGTCTGTCCCAAAAACACACCTATTTGGTAAAGGGAATAAGGGGAGGGGACAAGGAGTGGTCAATATTGAGAGCTAGTAACTTAGACTGGAGAGTGGCACCTGGATGAAGAGGGTATGAGTCACCGGGCTAGGGCTATTGTCTCTTGATGGGCTTAGCTGAGCCTGTTGATGGGCGAGAGATTAGTTTCCAAGCAACCATGTGTAGAACCTCTCGGTTACGTGCAGTTTTGCATGTAGATGTATGGGTGGGTGGGGGGTTGCCTGCGTGTGTCAGAGGATGCTCCTTATGGCGTTTGGAACTTCTTTGTTCTTGGGCTTGACCTGGCTTGGCGTTTAACTCCTTCATGCAGCCAGGGAACTGGTCCATCTCACAGCAGGTAAGAGGGCAGGTAACCTTGGAGAACCAACTGGAACAGCAACGCAAAGGAAGACTTTCTTTTCTTATGTGTGTACTCTCAACTGGCATCATATTGGGTCACCATGCAGTACAGTCCCTTTAAGCAAAGGTTTACACAGTCCATTTTATCACTCATGGCTTATATAGTTCATAAGAGCACATTAAGTGCCTTGCAGGGCAGCACCAGATACTGAAATTGAAGCTCAAATACTTTGGCCACCAAATGAGAAGGGAGCACTCAATGGAGAAGACCCTGATGCTGGGAAAGATTGAAGGTAAAAGAAGAAGGGATGAAATGGTTAGACAGCATTACTGATGCAATGAACATGAAATTGAGCAAACTCCAGAGGACGGCGGAAGACAGGAGGGCCTGGCGTGATATGGTCCATAGGGTCGCGAAGAGTTAGACTCGACTGTGCGACTAAACAGCAACAATAAATCACATCTAGAGTTCCCAGGATCCCTTGCCCCGAATCTGGTTTCACACTGCTTCTGTGGCTGACAGGAGAAAAATAATATAAAGGGGGGTGGAGCTGTGAGTGACAGTGTGACATTACTTCCAGGAATGTGAAAATCCATTTGCTATAGAAATTGCTGGAAACTCTATGCTTTTTACCATAGAGTTTCTAGGGATTCCTATACAGGAGTGATGGCACTTTTGGTTTTCCCATGGAAGTGAAGTCTTGCCAGTGCCTTTCCCATGTCTCTCCCCTCCCCAGACTCCTGCTGGTTTTCTGGCCGTGCCTGACAACCCTAGTTACATCCTTCTAAGCCCACTGAAGTAAATGGGCTTAGAAGGGCACAGCTATGTTTAGGGCTGCACTATACGGAAAGTGTGGCTTTTCTAAATTTCAGATCCTGTAAACTGATCACATTAAAATTTTAAAAACCCAAATTCATGCTAGTATATCTGTAAGAAGTCCACCTCCATTTTTAAAGCTCTGAAAGATACTTCTTGAGTAACAAAATGAAACCTAAGATAAACTATCAGTGCAATCCTGTACAAAGAACTGCAGACTGGAAGGTCGGTAGTTTGGCAGTTCGAGACCCAAGTGCTGCATAATAGAGTGAGCTCCCATCTCTGGTCCCAGCTCCTGCCAACCTAGCAGTTCGAAAGCAAGAAATTGCAAGTAGATAAATAGGTACCACTTCGGTGGGAAGTTAACAGCATTCTGTGCACCTCGGCGTCTAGTCATGCCGGCCACATGACCACAGAGACATCTTTGGACAGTGCTGGCTCTGGCTTGGAAATGGAGATGAGCACCGCCCCTTAGAGTCGCATTTGACTGGCTTTCGAGCAAGGGAAACCTTTATATTTACTTAAGTTAATTCACTTCAGTAGATTTAAAAGGGTGGCATTGAAAAGCTGTTAATCATTTTAAGACTGGAGAGGGGAAATTGTCATGCATCATGACAAAATTAACTTAATATATCTTCATTTTCCATCGCTTCAAATTGCCCAGTAAAATATTTCACCCTCCTCAAGAGTTTTTACATAAATAATTTGCCCTTTTAAACATCTTATTAATTGTTCATTCTCTGGCAGGGCATCATGTTGTCTCCTTGATTTTGTTAATGATTTCTGCCCCACTGTGTTCAAAGTTTCTGCCTTGCATGGATTATTTATTGTGAGGAAGAGTAATGACATTTTGTGATCTTAAATACTATTTCATCAAAGGAAGAATCATTTAATTAGCAACCATTTAATTAGCAAACTAGTACAGCAGCCATTGAAATGGATAATGTAAGGAATGTGTTAATTATCAAATGCTGTGACTTCTGGGTTCAGGATAGGCTTATGACCTTTCTAAATGATTGTTTTAAAAATTAATGAAAAGTTGTTTTTTCAGTTGTTATGAAACAGTAGATATGTTTTCCAAGGAAGCAACTTTTCCAGAGGGTTGGATCTTACAGATCCATTCCATTAACAGTGGCACCTTCTTCTAGCATAGGGAGCTTTGGCCACCAAAACAGCCTCTTGCATTGGCAAAAGTTCCTTAAGCCAAGGGAAAATACCATTTTGGTGCAGTAGATATGTAGGATCTGACCCAATATTTTTTTCCACTGGAGAAATGTTCAACTCTTTTGCATTTTGGAGGGCTTTTTGCTGCTGTATTAAGTATCATGGGTATCTATTGAGTCTGATGATATCATGAACAATGTGTTGCACATTTCCATAGTATACTATGCCACATAACTTTGAGGACTTCATTGTGTTTTATGTGGTTGACCATTTTACTGGCTGAGAGCTTCCCCACTGCAGGGCAATGCACATGTAGCCTTAGGACAAAAGAAAAGAAAATCCCAGGTTGAGGTCCCCCAGTATCTGACATGAAGAATGCCTGCATAGCATAATTTATTCTGACATACACCTAGACACATTTTGTGCAATGTGAAGCAAATTTGGGGGCAGTTGGGCATATGGAACTTAATAAGGACGAAAAAAGACAGAAAGAAATAAAAAATGCAGGTGAATACTGTTTCCTTTCAATATTCATACCCTTATACTAAAGTATATTTTGGAATTAATTACTTAATCAAAGGCATTTATTGACTTGTACCAAACTCAGATAATATCTGTAGATATACAACTGCTATATAGTATAACAAAACAAAATAATATGACATGATAATGCGAGTTAAGTCAAAAGTCAAGTCCAAAATTGGTCTGCAGCAACTCCTGGTTCTTTTCCTCAGCCCCTAAAGCTTCATCTGCTCCTTTCCACACATTAAGCCTTTATTAAAGGGACAGGAGATAAATTCCAGGCCTGATGGCTACCCTAGTTACAGGTAGGTTAACCAGCCTCCTATCCCCCATTAGCTTTCCCCTGCTGTCATAGTGGGAGAGAACCAAGGGGTGGGGTGATGTTGTGGCAATTGCAACATCACCTCTGGTCATTGTGACACTTTAGGAATTTCCCTAGTCTCTGTGGTATTTACCATAGAGATTGTGGGAACTTCTAGGGTGGGGGTGATGTCATGGAGAGTATCAGCAACAACCCTCATCCCTATTCTCTGCACCCAAAAAACTCTTGGGCGTTGTCAGTGCAGGGCTAGAAACTCAGTAGCTAGGCCATCAACTCTTGTGCAAGTTACTTGGTCTTCCTTCTTCAGTCTTTCTATCTCCTTCTGTACCTTCTAACAGCAGAGGCCACATTTGGTGCTTTGTTCCTACTTGCCAATGTTGATTTTATCTTTCACCAGTCCTTGAAGGAGAGTCCTATCCCCTGAGTACACTTCTGGAAGGTCCAGTTGACTCTGGTTCTGCAAGAGGCAGGGTTGCCATCCAATGGGGTGTGTGGGGACATGGGAGAGTGCCATCAGTGCAATGATGTGATGTCACTGCCAGGAGAAACCTGGAAGTGACATCGCGCTACTCTAGGAATCACAAACAGAGTGGTGGTGGGAAACGATTGCCTGAAGGAGGTCTCTTGCCATAGCAGGAGACCTGGTAATCCTAGCAGGAAGCAATATTTCAAGCTCTTATGAGAGGACAAGGCCTCAGCTGGGCCCAGCAGATGGTAAGACTTAGAGCTGCCAGGTCTCCCACTATAGCTGGCTTCCCCACTGGAGTCCCCACTGTCATAGCCACTCAATAGAGATTTAGTAGAAGCCTAGAGAATCACCCCATCTTGATGATGTCACTTCTGAGTTCATGCTCTAAGTGTTGTCACTCCATTGGAGTGCTGCCAATTTGCATTTCCCTGCACCCCCAAGTGTCCTGGCAGTTGACAGTGCTTGGCTGGGTGCCCGTTGCTTGAAAGACTGAAACAGGTAGGCCCAAAGGACACAAAAGGTCATCAGCTATATTGATAATAGAGTTCTGGCTCTGGACTTCATTCCAAACAATGCTGCAAATAATCTCCTTATTACAACAACTATGTAGTTTAGGAACAGCCACTTTGTGAAGAGGCCTCCATTAACCTCTATTATGACATCACTGTAAATAGAAACAGAACTTTCCCATTTTTCATCCGTAGCAAATCAAGATCTGCAAAATTATAATAGTGGGGGCTCAGTATGCAGCTACGGGTTAGGGAAGAGGACAGAGACTGGGAAAGGGGGGGGCCTTCTCCCTTATGTTCAAGAGGGTCTCCTTTTTTATTGCTCCCCCGGTGCTTCCCCCCCCTCTCATTTTCCCAACCTTCCTACTTCCCTGTTTTTTTCTCTCTG
Source organism: Gekko japonicus (assembly GCF_001447785.1). Taxonomy (NCBI): domain Eukaryota; kingdom Metazoa; phylum Chordata; class Lepidosauria; order Squamata; family Gekkonidae; genus Gekko; species Gekko japonicus. The sequence goes on from NW_015166423.1 coordinate 364,888, forward strand.
TTATTTTACTTTCCTTTACCTGGATGGCCCAAGCTAGCCCAGTTTCATCAGATCTCAGAAGCTGAGTCAGTTCTGGTTAGTAGTTGGATGGGAGACCACCAAGGGAGACCAGGGTCATGCTGTGCAGAGACAGACAATGGCAAACCACCTCTGTTCGTCTCTAGCCTTGAGCTGGCTGTGACTTGATGACATTTTTCACCACCACCACCACCACCACCACCACCATGTATTCTCATTTTCCCTTCCCTCTTTCCTGTACTCTTTTGCAGGGGTCTTTTTGTAGAAAAAGCCCAGCAGAAACTCATTAGCATAATAGGCCACACCCAACAGCAGGAACTCATTAGCATATTGGGCCACACCCCTGACAGCACAGCTCATTAGCACATTAGGCCGCACCCCCATGTTACCAGAAGTATGGCTATCCAGCCACACCCACCTTTTGCTTGTTATTCTGTTTACCTTGTTTGTTGTCCAAACCCAGGGCTTTTTTGTAGCAGGAACTCCTTTGCATGTTAGGCCACACACCCCTAATGTAGCCAATCCTAATGAGTTTCTGCTGTTGGGTGTGGCCTATTATGCTAATGAGTTCCTGCTGGGCGTGGCCAACTTGGGAGCCAGCCGGAACTCCGTTCCTGTGCGTTCCTGCCCAAAAATAGCCCTGCTCTTTTGGTTACAAAAGAGGCAAAGGGGGTTACTATGTACTGCCTGCATGTGCAGAGACAGGCTTGCTAACCTCCAAGTGGAACCTGGAGTTCTTTCAGGATTACAGTTGATTTATAGACTATATAGATCAGCTGCCCTGGAAAAAACAGCAGCTTTAGAGAGTGCACTCTGTGGTATTACATCCCGAGTGAGCTCCCTCCCCTCCCCAAACTCCACTGTCCCCAGGCACTGCCCCCAAATCTCCAGGAATTTTCCGAGCTGCAGTTGGCAACCCAGCATGAAACAATTTTAGAATAAACTCTGCTGCACAGTTGCTTGGCAGAATTAATACAGTCTAAGCCCATTGATTTCAACGACTTAATAATTGCCATCTTAAGAATCCTTAAAACAATCAGTATTCATGGGGTTTTAGCGGCATTTGTTTGTCCAGGATGGAGTCACTATAGTAAGAAGAATTAGGGCACCCAGACCAAAATTATAACTGGAGAAGACTATAGGGAAAAGGTATGGTTTCTCCCCAAGAATCAGAAATCATTGTTGGTACACATTTTCCAGCTGAATAAATGTCCAATAATTTCTGTTGCTCTTCCTTTGTCCTTCCAGTTATGTTTCTAATTTTGAAAATGTATGGGATATTGTGAAGCATACCATTAAATATTATTTTGAAAGAACAATCCATTAGTCTTGAGACTAGGCTGAAGTAACAAATGAAGCCTTAAGGTAGGATGTGGCAACTGCTCCCTGCGTCCTAAGCTGCAATAAAATGGCAAGATGTAAAACCAGTGGGACCAGTCCGAGTCATAAAATTCCTCATGATGGATGGCTTACTTCTTCTCTCTGTTGCAGTTCATGGGATAATTTGATGTTGGGGCATTTGTACATAAATAGAATATTCTTCCCTTTACCTTTTGATTTTCAGTTTTACTACTTTTGTCTCATTAACTGGCTAGGAACGCCAGGCCCAGGAAGAGCACAAAAAAGGACTACCATACTGAAGAAATGTAGGACTCTTGAATCACAGAATAAAAGGACACAGAAATAAAATCCAGTTTTGTAATCAGTGTGGTGAAAAAGACAAGACTGCCAGTCACATGAATAACTGTTTAATTTAATTGACAAGTTTCTTAAAAACTCATTAGCGATATAGGAATATACGGAATGACAATGGCTGATTTTTTAAAAGAACTTCTGCATCACCAGTAAAGTTCTACATGTCTCTGTTTAGTCTGATACAATGAAGAATTAGGATATTTTATCTTCAGTTTTGTTACACGGCAAATGCAACTTCTGTTACTAGCAGTTTCTGTTATTCAGCTGGAACTAAGGGCTAATTTTAAAAATCCTGTAGCTTAACAGAGAAGAAGGCTCAGTAGTTCTAGAGTTCTAGCTGGATTATGTGTTATAATCTTTTTATGGCCTTATTTTGTTCTCACATAAATCACAATTTAGTTTCATTTCAGGCCACAAATTCAACACACAGATGACAGACAGCAGAGGCTGTTATGAGAAAGTCTTCAATTAAAATCATCTGCCTGTCTTTTCATCAAGGTTTAACAGCCTTTCTCTTGGCCCCTGTGTGAGACAGCATGCTGGACTAACTAGATGGACTATTGGTCTGATTCAGCAGGGTCCTTCTTATTTTCTTAAGTTAAATATGAGACAGCAGGTTCAATGGCAGAGCAAGGAAGTCCTGTGCTCAAATAACCACTGAACTTGCAAGTGCATATATTGTCTTTTTTGTATAGTGGGAGAAGGAGGGAAGAGCCTGTGAATCAGACTTCTTTTGATGCCACCGTATGAAGATGTGAGGGGTGTGGGGACTAAGTCAGAATAGGCCCAAGTAATGAACATAATGAAAGGAAACCTACTCTTTAAAAATGCTCTAACTGATCCTGTGCAGATAAAACTTTTTTCCCTTTTTAATAATGCACTGACTTCTTAGGTTTGTTCAGGTTTGAGAATGAATGTGACCTCACTACAATGAAAGGAATCTTTTCTCTAGTCTGTGAGGTCTCAGGTGAGTTTCCAGTGCTCATTATTTATTTTACCATGGAATAATGGAATAAGCCCAAACTGGATTGCCATTTCACAACTGAGATGTGTAAAGCTCTGTCATAATTATTTTTCTGTAAGAAACTATGTGGGGTCTTGCTGGTCACAGTCTTGACTGTTCCAGCAGTGTGGTCAAGCAGTGGTTTTGAGCCGGGGAATTGTCTGAGCTGACAAATAGAGACTGTGAGTGTCACCGAACTAGCCTCATATATCTTGGGCATCATGGAAAAGAGCTTGCAAGTCCTGGTCTGCCTGGGCTCTATACCACTTTGACCAATTAAATCTACAGGTGATCTTCTGCTTGTGCATTCATCATAACAGCTAAAGAACTTGCCTAGTCTAGCATGGCACAGACTCTTCTGCTGGGTGCTCACCCAAGTATTTGCAGAACAGAGTTGGTGGCTATTTTCCACTTGCGGGTTTTGGGCACCAGAAGGTAGCAGTATATCTAATGAACTTAAGTTACAGGAGGGTAGATTTTAGTTGAACTTTAGGAAAAACTTCCTGGCAGTGTGAACATTTGGACAATGGAGCCAGTTACCAGAGAAGAGGGGTCTTTCTTGCTGGAGATCTTTAATCAGATGCTGAAAAACCATCTGTCAGGAATTATCTAGCTTTGGATTTATGTATATCAAGCAGAGGATTGGACTACTGCAAAGTGCTGTACTTGGGGCTATCCTTGAAAATCATTGTCATAATTACAGAACAGTACATACTTCACCAGGGAAGCTTTGTTTATAAATGAGCGATATGGAATTTGCAAATAAAATGAGGATAGACTTTTAAAAATATTAAATACTGCATGCATTATTACCCTTTACTGTTGAACAAGTCAGGTAAAGGTAAAGGTTCCCTTGCTCGAAAGCCAGTCAAATCCGACTCTAGGGTTGCGGTGCTCATCTCCGTTTCAAAGCCGAAGAGCCAGCGCTGTCCGAAGACGTTTCCATGGTCATGTGGCCAGCATGACTAAACACCAAGGTGCACGGAACGCTGTTACCTTCCCACCGAAGCGGTACCTATTTATCTACTTGCAATTTCTTGCTTTCGAACTGCTAGGTTGGCAGGAGCTAGAACTAGAGATGGGAGCTCACTCCACCATGCAGCACCCGGGTCTTGAACTGCTGAACTACTGACCTTCCACAGCCTGCAGTTCAGCATCTTAACCACTTGAGCCACCACAGCTCCTTGAACAAGTTACATATATATTAAATATTTTGCATAGTCACAGAAAAATGAATGATTGTACATGTAAAATTCACATAGTTGTGGTGAAAATGCACACTGAGAATCTTGTAAGCCTAACAAGAATACTGGAAGATCAGAACATTCATTGCTTAAAATATATTAATTCTTATTTTTGTCCCTCTCTGCAGTGTTTTGCCCATCACTAGTCAATACAGATGACTTTTCACAACTCCAAGTAGTACAGTTAATGAAAACCTGAGAGCAGGCTTGGTTGCCAGCTAACCAAACATAAGCCAAGATAAATTTGTTGTCTGGTTTGAAGGGCGAGGGTTTGTTGGTTCTCTGGGCAAATTGTCAGTATGTTTTGTGTAAAAGCCAGAATATGGGGCTGATTTTAGAGCTATTGAGTCAGTGTCAGCATTTACACCGAGTACATACCAAGTGTAATGCAGGCACGTGCTCTGTTGCCGGACTGTAGAGCTCAGCACTGGCTCACCACGTAATGTGCTACATACAGACTGTGGGAAACGTGCATGTGCACTTCCTCTATAGCCACACATCTGCCTGCCCTTTACAAGCCCAGTTGAACTGAGGTGAGCAGGGTAGGTGGTGCCAAAACAACATACCAGCTCTGAAGTCACAGCAACTGGTTTGGTTTGCTGTCATTCCTGCACACCTCCTTCACTGGGCACTAGGAAAAGGTGCGGGGTCAGGACAGTAGCATCCCCAGGAGGCAACACAAAGGGATCTCACTAGCCCCTGTCCTGTGATCTATGCCCACTTATCTATACATTTTTAAAATCAAAATTTGCATCCTCAGCACAGTTTGTATTTCAAAGGTTGTGTGCATGACAGAGAGAGTATTTAGACTGTGTTGTTCTAACCCTAAATGAAATATAATGGCTTAAGGTCAATAAAAGGAATAACAATATGTTTTTTAAAAATAAAGAGGAGGTTATAGTATTAGGTAAATACAGATCCTGGGAACTGAATTTTATTTTGGGTTTTAAGAAGGTGAGCTTTGGATTCCAGTTTCCACCAACAACTGAAATACAAGCAGCAAAACCCAACCAACTTACTGTCTGTCTGCTAGGCGTCTTTGGACCATTCTTATGGTCAAGCATAACTCAAAACAAAAAGATAAAAGTTGTGCTTTAATTGAAGCCTTTAGCCTCTGCAAAGCATTTCTGTTGCAAAATGGTGCCTGTTTCTATGCAGAACTAAATCTTTTACTTGAAGAAAAAGAGATACTTGAAAATAGGAGTACAAATCCCTCTGTGCTCTTTGTGGCTCTCTCTCCCTTTCATCTCATCTTTCTCTGCTTCCAATTTGTAGCTGAAATCAGCATTTGAGGCTTTTTCTTAGACAATGATCTTTTTTCTGATAATGAGGAACACCTTTCTCTAGTAATTGAACTATGGCTGCATGGGAAGCTGAATAAAACATACCAAGAAGGTCTGCATCTCTAGCACAGTCAGAGCATTTACACCTGTCAGAAATAATTGAGGTTTCCAAATGTTACAGCCATGGCTGAGTTGAATTAAATTCATGGAAACCATACATCTTCTATCTGATCTCTTTATCTCCACTTTCTTTTCTAATGTTATAAAAAGCCATAATAACCTAATATATTTTTTCCACTTCTGTATAGCCTGTTGATTGCAGCTGGAATTTATTTGCACAAAAATTCCTCCTGAGGAGAAACATGATAAAAAATATCTGTTGACATACATTCATTGGATTATAATTGTAGATACAGTAAATATGTGTTTCTATCTTGCCTTATTTTATTATTCCCAGAAGTGTACCTCATCTATACTACTAAGATAAGTGGCAAAAATCTTAAAATCATTTTTTGTAACTAATCTGTTGAGAGCCTATTTAAATCCAGTAATTATATATACATAGAGAGAGAGTAAATAATGGCATTTGCTGTACACATATACATGAGCAGATTTTATGGCAGGAGCATAAAACTAGTATTTGGTTATTACTTAGTAAATTGGATGGTGTGTGACTCCCCAGGTTATATGCATATTGTATTGTCATCTTTATACATACAGTTTTTCTAAGGGTGTCTTCCCTGAATGTGCACAGCAGTGTCAAACTACTTTTCAAGCAGCAATGAGGTGATAATCACAGAGCCTAACTAACTAGAAGTTACACACTGTATGAATTCACTATGGGGACTTGTGGCTATATTGTAGCTGCTAGTTCCCAGTGGCAACTCATGCGTAAACTCATAGCAAGGCTAAATTTGGATTTGGACCAATATGCAGGAGAAAGTGGAATTCTTGCCTTCTCTCCTGTGCTGTTTTCAGAGGCTGAAATAGCTTGGGAACTGTGAGGGGAAGCATTATTTGCTCCATGTGCTTGTAATGCAATACACACTAATGGAACAGCTAGTGTGGTGGAAAATCCTGGTTTAAAACTGTTTTAAACATGAGTAACTGATGAGAAAATGATGAAAATGGAATTACACCTGGCAATGCCTTTGACGCTGTGTGCTGCAACAAGAGATTACAACAATGTGACATTTACTTGGCAATTAAAATCAGTTTCATTCAGAAAATGCCGAAGAGTTGCCTAGCTTCTACTTTGGCAATCAAGCCAACTTGCCATTATAACACAGTGCTAATGAATGTCTTACAGGCACATACCACCTTGTTCAATTTAATAGACATCTCTAAAACATCTAATTGTACAGCCATGTTTCTCTAATGCCTCCATAGGGACTAACATCTGAAGACCTTCAGCCTAAAATGAGAGTGGGAAATGATCCCAGTTTGAACTAATTTCCTTATAGTGATGTCATCATAGTTGCAAGAGCACATCCTTGGCTGGCATCCTATTCCCACATCAGTGTTTTCTTCACCCTGTTATCTACTTTGCAAATGGTTTTACAGGTGTAGGGAACTATGAATACTTGATGGCAGGAAGCCATTATGCTGTTAAATGCGGCATATGAATTCAAACAGTGATAAGTGCACCCCTCTGCTTTTTATGCAGTTCTAAAGTCATGAACAAGGGCTGATGCACTTTAAATAATGTTGATATTTATTTATAGGATATATTATTTATTATAGGATATTGATCAGTGCCCCAAACCTGTTAAAACCCAGTAAATCCCATTTTTACTGGTAAGTTTACAACGCAGCAAAACCAACTCTTAAAGAATATTCTTTTTCTCCAATTTTCACTCTACCTTCTGCAGATAAAATACAATGATTTTATAGCACTGACCTAAGAAGTTCTAGTCCTCAGTGATGTAAGTAACAAACACATTTTCTTCTTCTTGTGGGCTTCCATATCCATATCCATTCACTGAACAGTTTCATACACCTATGTGTCTAGCAGAATCCCCCCCCCAACACTTAAACACTTTATCACTAAATGCTATTAAAGAAGAAAGATCCAGTACAAGGAATTAGTTACTATTTCCCTGTAGTTTCCTAGGTTTGAATTTGTTTCTTAAAAGACAAAGAATCCTACAACTAATTTTTATAAAGTGCATGTAATTTTACAGACTTTTGGCCAGTGACAGTAGAAGCTTGAACACATACAAAATCCTGAAATCCCCCACCAGATTTCCTCCTCCACAAGCACCCCCACAAAGTCTCCAGGACTTTTCCAGGCCAGAGTTGGCAATCCTAACTGATTGTGAAATTGAGTAGGCATTCAAACATTTACCATTTTTATCCAGTTTGCCAAGGCTTCATAGACCGGCACAGCTTTACCCCACTGCATTGTGCAGACTCACCCACTGGGCCCAGGCATTATCGATTTGGACATGGAATGAAGTTGTAATGGGTCCCTTATGTTTCCACTGCATACATACTAATATCATAAATCATGAAAGTTTATTTCTGAAATGTCATCGATAGACAATGCCATCCTTTTAATTTTCTAGCTCTGCAAGATTATGGGGGAAAACCCCAGGAAAGCCAATTTCTCTGCAAGTTCACATTAAACAGTCAAACTGCAAGGTGACGTGAGTGTTCTCGTGCTATAGTGGAAACACCAGCTGTTTGGGATGAGCTCCAACTTGCTGAAACTTTTTGCAGCTCTACTAGAGTTGCTGGCAAAACACACACACAACCCTGTAAAATTGTATGAACTTTACCAAAATTAGTTGTAGGAGTGGTTTCTTTTCCTTAAAAAAATTAGTTTCATTTACTAGGTGGGAACAGTTCAAACTCCTTTCCATATGTAGTTTGAAACGCCCCCCTCCCCCAAGGCAACATTTTATAAAGGACCCTTTTGGGCTACTTGGGTTGTATTGTGTGGATAGCCAGCAATGAACACTACAGATTGATACAAAACAATAAGTTTGCATAAGCATCCTCAGGCATGGTCTACTATTTAGTCTCAGTTCTTCTCCTCCTAGTGATAGGTTTGCAGAGAGGATCCAGGCCTGATAAAGAACAGACATCCTATTTCCTCGCCCATTTGATGGTCTTGTTCATCCTTGTCACACCATAGTGTAAGGGAGATACATTTCAGTGGATTCAGGCCCCGGTCACACGGGCCAGATAACGCGGGGGGGGGGAGGCATGGCTGTTCACCACGGAGCAAAATAAAGTGCAGTAGACACGGTCCCCCAGGTCTCTGTGCTTAGGCTGTTAGCTGGCGATCACACGGCAATGCTGCAGCATGGCAAAGAAGCAGCGTGGCGTGATCACACAAGCGTTTCGTGTTTGTGCGCATGTGCAGTTCCGCAGAACAGCACTGCTTTCAGTTTCGTGTTTGTGTGCATGCGCTTACAAAACACATCCAGTTTACGATGGGACGTGGACAGGCGCCAGATGCCATGGGATACTAGTGCTCCCGCGATCAGACGCCCGCCTGTGCCGTGCGTTTTCTGGATACTAGTGCACTTTCCTTGGTACTTTTTAACTCTGCATCTTTGGCGGGATGCCACGGGTTGGCCACTGATGCGCTACGCTTCCCAGATGTTGCAATGTGATTGCACCCTGAAAATCCACCTGACATTCATGCCTTTCGCGTGGCAAATTCTCCGTGTGACCAGGGCCTCAGTACAGCTCATGAGCCTTATTTATTTAGATAATTTATAGGGACACTTTTCTAGAGACCTACTCAGGATGGCTAGCAAATTTAAAATGTTTCAATAATAATAATAATAATAATAATAATAATAATAATAATAATAATAATAATAATAATAATAATAATAATAATAATAATAATAATAATAATAATAATAATATTATTAAAAGAAATATATTAGGCTCCTCCTTGCCAGAAGCATGAGCCAAAGGGCAAGGGCACAAGGGCTCTTGCCCTGTGGCTCTTGGCCTGGGGGCCCCATAGAAAGCTGAGTAGCTCTTACATTTTATATTTGTTAAGTTAGTTTTTGCTTCTGCAACCCTTTCACAAGTAGTCTTGAGAGGCAGTTTGGCAGGGAAGTTATCAAAGAAGTGTCAGTTAAACTGAACTAATTTTGAAATGGATTGCAACAGCATCGCTGGTGAGGGAGCTGAGGCAGTGATATGCAAAGTCTGTGCCATTCTCACCTGAGAACAGCAGTTACACTTGCAGCAAGTGTAAGTTGGTTGCCTTACTGGAGGAGAAGATACAGGGACTTCAGGCACACTTGTCCACACTCCAGTTTATAAGGGAAGGTGATGAGTTCATGGACAGAACACATGAAGCACTCCTGAGAGGGCAACAGGAGGTGAGGGAAAGGTATCTCACCAACTGGAGGAGCATTCAACACAGGAGGAGGGCACATGGAAGAATTTAACCCACCAGAGCAGGAAGATCAAGAGATATTCTGAGCCTCTGTTACTAAGCAATCGGTTCCTGGATCTCCCCGCAGGTATTGATTCTGTACCACTGGAACAAGGGCTCCACCCCCAGCCTCCAAAAAGGTTGAAGAAAATTTCTCAGACCCCTGTGGATGAGAGGACTCAAGCCTCTGCTCCTCAACATAGGAGAAGTTGTGTGTTGGTAATTGGGGATTACCTGCTGACAGGGGTAGAAGCTAAAGTGTGCTGACCAGACTTGTTGTCTCGAGAGGTATGCTGTCTACCGGGTGCATGCATCCAGGGTGTGATGGAAAGGATAGGAAGACTCATCAAGCCCACAGATTATTATCCCTTCTTGATCATCCACATGGGAACAAATGATACCACCTGACACAGCCCAGAATATATTAAAAGAAACTATGTGGCTCTGGGTAAAAAGGTGAAGGAATTGGGAGTGCAGGTTGTATTCTTGTCCGTTCTTCCTGTCAAAGACTGTGGCTTAGGAAGGGAAAGAAGAATACTGCAGATCAATGACTGGCTACGTAGATGGTGTCATCAGGAAAGATTTGGATTTTTGGATGATGGCTTACACTTTCGAGATTAAGCTCTTCTATTGGGAGATGGTTTGCACTTCACGAGGGTAGGAAAAAATTATGTTTGGAAACAGCCTTGCAAACCTAATACGGTTAAACTAAATCCAGTGGGGGAGCAAGATAAAAATACAAAGCCTAGGCCCCGTTCATACGAGGCGATTTGGGCCAGTTGCGGGCCAGTTTGGGGGCGGATCAAAGCAGCGCGATCACACCACAACATCTGGGAAGCGTTCTGCTTCCGCCCCCAAACTGGCCCTTTCTGGGAAAACGCGCCTCAAGTTGACACCACCTACCTCGGTGGTTCAACTCCTTGGCGCGCTTCAGGCCGGGCGTTTGATCGCCCGCGCTCCCTTGCGCCGGCTCAACCCCGGCCTGGAGCCGAACTGCGCATGCTCGAGCATGCGCAGTTCAGCCGGCTCCCGTTCGGGACGTGTTTTCTCCCCGGCGTTTGATCGCGCCGGGGAGAAAAGGCGGCGCGGCCGGGGGATCTGTGTGATCCCGCCGCGCCGTGTCAACGTTGGCGCGGCTTTTAAAAGCCGCGCTTTAAAGAGGCTTTTCCCCGCCGTGTGGCAGGGGCCCAAGTATGATGCCAATAACTGGAGATAAGAACTCTAAAGTTTTGCAGGGAGTGGCACATATTCCAGATAACATTAACTCACATGTCAGTACAGAAATGAAAATCTCAGAGTGCATAAAACATGGATTCCGATATTTCTGCACTAATGCGCAGAGTATGAAAACAAGCAGGAGAAAAATGAAGTCCTAATACAGGAAGGGGACTATGACCTAGTAGGCATTACTGAAACTTGGTGGGATGACACTCACAATTGGAAAATTAGGATAGAGGGGCATAACTTATTTAAAAGGGACAAATAAGAAAGGGAGTCGCATTATATGTAAAGGAGGTATATACTTGTGATGAAATACGTGAATCTGAGCATGAAAAGTCCAGTTGAGAGTCTCTGGGTAAAAATAAAAGGAGTAAGAAATAATACTGATATCATGGTGGGGTGTGCTATAGACCACCAAGGCAGGCAGAGGATTTAGATGAGACACTCCTAGAACAGATTACAAAGTTCTCAAAGAGATGGGACAGGGTGGTCATGGGAGATTTCAATTACCTGGATATCTGCTGGAAATCCAACTCTGCAAAAAATGAAAGGTCTAATAAATTCCTGACTTGACTTGCTGACAACTTCATTTTCCAGAAAGTGGAGAGGGAAACAAGGGGATCTGCTATCTTGGACTTGATTCTTACCAACAGGGAAGTACTGGTTGATGAGGTGAAAGTAGTGGGCACCCTAGGTAGTAGTGACCATGTGTCATGACTCAAGTAGGGTGTCCTCTGACGCTGCCACCACTCTGGATTTAGGTTCCCTTGAGAAGGCCCATAGCACCTTCCCAAGACCTTCAGACCTCCCTTTTGGCTGAATGATAGGCATGAGGACCAGGCAGAGTGAACAAGGAAAAGGTTTATTTTATAGAAGGTCAAACAACAAGGTGCAGGAATAACACCAGTAATTGGGTGAAAATAAAATAAATCAAATGCCCTATTGTGTCTAAATATATACTGTCCCTGGCTCACTATCTCAAGTGGCCTTAGACTACTCACCCTTCCCTCAGGATGAGGGTCTCTCCCATGCAGGAGCCTTCCTTCTGGCTCTGCCCTCTGGGGAGAAGAACAGCTTTCCCTCTTCCACCAGTCTCTTTTGTTCCACACCCTCCTCTTTTCCTATTGGTCAATTTTGGCTCCAAAACCTCCCAAGGCCCAATGTCAATACAGCCTCAATGTCTTCCCCTTCCTTGAACCAGGGGTACTTCCGACGGTCCTCGTTCACCATGGCATCTGTAGGAGGTTGACCCTTTTCTAGCTTAGCCATCTCAAGCTCATGTGCCAGCCTCATTCTCTCTCGCTCTAATTCCATCTTCACTGCAGTCTCTTTCTCCTCTCTCTGTATTTTAGCTGCAGTCTCTTTCTGCCTTTCTCTTTCCATCTCTAGCCTAGCTGCAGTTTCTGTCTCCTCTTTCTGCAGCCTTGCTTTCTCTAACTCAATCTCTGCCTGCTTAAGTTGCAGCTGGAGACGTACGGTCTCTTCACTCAGGGATGCCATTGCTTTCTCTGATGTGTCCTCCATTGACATGAGACCTGCAGGCCCCGTTCGGGTCTTACATCTAGCAACAGGCATGTCCTCCGGTTTTTCTTTCCCAGATCGGAGGAACATGCACTACCTAACTCTGTCTCCCTATCCAGTTGACCCAACAACTAGAACATAAAGAAAACCTTTTCACCACACCTTACCAGACCCTTTCTTGGTCTTGCAAGCACCTTCAAACAATGGGGCTTCCCTAAGCCCAAAAGCAAAAAACAAAACAAAAAAACCTTCTCTCTGCCAAGGCCAGATGGCACTCTGCCTCACCAGGGTCCAAATTAGTCCATCCCACTGCTACAGCCACCATGTCATCATGACTCAGGTGGGGTGTCACCTGACGCTGCCACCAGGCCCATAGCACCTTCCCAAGACCTTCAGACCTCCCTTTTGGCTGAATGACCAGGCAGAGTGAACAAGGAAAAGGTTTATTTTATAGGAGGTCAAACAACAAGATGAAGAAATAATAACAGTAAGTGGGTGAAAATAAAATAAATCAAATGCCCTAATGCATCTAAATATATACTGTCCCTAGCTCACTATCTCTCTTTTTTTTGGTCCCTCCCGCAGGGGATTTTTTATTGCATTTTTCTATAAACTACAACGAAAAAGGGGAGGGGAAACTACATCTATGGGAGAAAGGAAAGAAAACCACTAAAAACCCAAGTATAGGAGATCATTACAAAAGCTTGTATCAGTGTTAGTCTAAAATGCTAAGATTACATTGAACATGGTCGGTTAAGCTATATTATTTATCTTTAAAACCATTATTTTAACTGTTTAAAGAAAATCACAAGAGCATCGTTAAAAATAAAGAAACTTCAAGGCACAGATCAGAGTTCTTCAGCCTTCATTTTGTCTTATCTTTTCTAATCCTCAATTGGTATTCTCGTTCGGGGGCTGCCGCCCCCTTTTCTGAAGTAGAGTCCTCATCGGAAGTAGCGGAGTCCATTTCATCACTAAGTTTGCTGTGTTCTTCTTCCTTGCCGTCCTCTCCTGACTCTCCCAGTTGCAGTCTCAGTAACTCACGTGCTTTGGAAACAGAGTCAATTTTTTTTTTTATCCTGCAGTTTGAAAAGGACGCATTCGGGGGTCAACCATCTGTAGAAAATGCTTTTGGTCATGCAAGCCGAAATAAAGTTGAGAAAATGCTGTTTGTTTGCAAAAAGAGAATCAAGTCTTTATACTTCTTCCTCGTCTTCCTTATTTCAAATGGAATGTCTTTTAGAATCCTGATGGTGTTGCCTCCAATTTTCAAGGGTGTTCCTGTAGTTGCTTTCAAGATTTGATCCCTCACATGTCTCTTCGAGAATCTATCTCTCCAGGCAGATTATTTTTCTTGATATAAATGGAATAGGCTCTATAAACCACTTCCATTTCACTTACAAGGTATTCTGCTTTTAAATCTGTAACTGGAGCTAGCACATCACCCAAAAGTTGCTTTAGATTCTCTTCTTTTGCTTCCGGGACCCCTTAGAATCGGAGGACTAAGTTAGCTTTCTCCATTTGTAGCTGCAACAGTTGAAGTTCGTCTGAAGCTTGCTTCTTTTCCAGCATTTATACCTTTTCCTTAACCTTTTTAGATTTGGCATTCATTTCCTTCACTTTCTCAGCTGTTTGCTCCATCTTTTTTGTAGTCTCAGTCAGTTGGAGCTGCTGAGCTGCACGATTCTGGTTTAAAGCTGTTAGCTGTGTTGGAATGTGTAAGTATTCAGCATGTGTGAAGCATGGGTAACAAATGTAAATAGATCATGCCAATCTAGAGTGACAGATGTCAGAGTAACTAACAGTCCAGGAGACCAGAGCAAACCAGTGCAATGCTGATGTCTTATCAGAGTGACTTAGCAGTGATATGATTGGTCGTTATGTGTATATAACTGTGAATGTATTGTACATTGTATGCTGACTTAAATGTCGACTGCTTGGCGAAGCACTTTGATGGTGAGAGCTGTGTCTTGTAAATAAACTGCACTGTATATAGTTAACCACTAAACCTGAGTCTGTGTGGTGACTATAGAGGGACTTCAGCAGGGTGCGATTGAACTGCTACAATCCAACGGTGACCTAGGGATGCAAGGAGCGCACTCTGCGACAAGCTGTTAATTGATATTCATCATCTGGTCCAGTAGAGGGTGCAAAGAGTCTACTAACAGTTTAGAAAACTCAGTGGTATCTTCCGGTCGCGGGCTCATGCTCCCCAGTGGTTTCACTTTTGCTTGTTTGTCTTTCTCTGGTTTTTTCCACGCCATGTTTGTGGATTGTTTGCTTTTTAAAGTACTTGCTAAAGTCTCTAAAATTCGCCCAAATGCTTATTGGCGCTCTGGTTGATTTCTTGAAACAGATTTCAGCGCCTAAACTTCAACTCCCCCTTGGTAAATCGCTGTTATATTTTTGCGTATGGGAGGGGCCCCTTCTCCACTCGCTTGCTTGTCCCGTCGTTCTCAGGGGGGCTTTCTTTTAAATTCCTGGCATTTCGCTTTTACTTGACTCACTGTTCATTGGTGGTCCTGAGACCTCACTCAATCTTCAATGCTTGTCCCAGTCGGCAGCTCTGATTCCATTACAGACGCAGCAGCAGCAGGACCATCAGGGCGGAAGAGTGCCTAATTCTCCAGCAACGCGCTGGCCAAGAGGCCACCCTTCAGAGGCCCCATGGCTAGGAGCCTTTCACAAAGGATCGGGGTGGTGGTGGCAAATAATCGCCCCCCCCCCAAACGCTGGCATGTGGATCACTTTCCCGGGAGGTCCAGGAGAAGCGTCCGCTAGCGTGTCGCCATAAACCGAAAGTCCCTCGCTCACTATCTCAAGTGGCCTTAGACTGCTCACCCTTCCCTCAGGATGAGGGTCTCTCCCATGCAGGAGCCTTCCTTCTGGCTCTGCCCTCTGGGGAAAAGAACAGCTTTCCCTCTTCCACCAGTCTCTTTTGTTCCACACCCTCCTCTTTTCCTATTGGTCAATTCTGGCTCCAAAACCTCCCGAGGCCTTCTGGGATTTGTAGGCTTAGCCTCCTCCCACTGCTACACAGGCTTCCTGGGCCTGCTAGGCCATGCTTGCACACCCCAGATCATGACACCATGTAATTTTGGAATTTACAGTCTTGGAGAAGGTAAAAGCTGTACATAGTCAGACATACAGGTTGGACTTCAGGAAAACACATTTTGACAAACTTAAAGTTGTGCTGGGTAGAATCCTATAGTCAGAAATAATTAAGTAGAAGGGAGTTCAAGAGGGATGGAAATTTCTTAAAAGTGAAATATTGAAGGCCAGGGCTATTTCGGGGCAGGAACACACAGGAACGGAGTTCCGGCTGGCTCCCAAGTTGGCCACACCCAGCAGGAACTTATTAGCATAATAGGCCACACCCAACAGCAGGAACTCATTAGGACTGGCTACATTAGGGGTGTGTGGCCTAACATGCAAAGGAGTTCCTGCAACAAAAAAAGCCCTGGGTTTTGACAACAAACAAGGTAAACAGAATAAGAAGCAAAAGGTGGGTGTGGCTGGATGACCACACTTCTGGTAACATGGGAATGCGGCCTAATATGCTAATGAGTGGTGCAGTCAGGGTGTGTGGCCTAATATGCTAATGGTTTTGCTGCTGGGTATGGCCTATTATGCTAATGAGTTCCTGCTGGACTTTTTCTACAAAAAAAGCCCTGCTGAAGGCACAATCACAAATGATTCCTATGAGAAGGAAAAATGGGAGGAGCCTAAAGAAGCCAAAGTGGCTCCATAAACAGCTTTCTAAAGACTTGAGAAATAAAAAAGACTCATTCAGAAAGTGGAAGGAGGGCCTTATAACCAAGGATGCATATAAACAAATAACCAGTGCTTGTAAAGAGAGAGTTAGGAAAGCTAAAGCTCAGTATGAGCTTAGGCTAGCAAGATGCTAAAAACAAAAAGTGTTATTTTCTTATGCTCAAAGTAAGAAAAAAAGCAAGGACATGGTAGGCCCATTGCGGGGACAGGAAAGTGAAATTGTAACAGGTGATGAAGAGAGAGCAGAACTGCTCAATTCCTACTTTTCCTGCATCCAAGGGTGCTAAAAGAACTCACAGATGTAATTTCTGAGCCTCTGTCCATTATTTTTGAGAATTCTTGGAGAACAGGTGAGGTTCCAGAAGATTGGAGGCGGGCAAATGTTGTCCCCATCTTCAAGAAAGGGAAAAAGGAGGATCCAGGTAACTACTGAACCATCAGCTTGACGTCTATACCTGGGAAAGTTTTAGAACAAATCATCAAACAGACAGTCCTTGAGCATTTAGGAAGGATGGCTGTAATTACTAAGAGCCAGCATGGGTTTCTCAAGAACAAGTAATGTCAGAATAACCTTCTCTCTCTCTTTTTTTTTTTGGAGAAAGTTACTACCTTGCTGGATCAGGGGAATGTTGTGGACATAGTTTATCTTGATTTCAGTAAGGCTTTTGATAAGGTAATATTCTTGTTGACAAATCGAAAAAATATGGTTTGGATCCTATGACTGTTAGGTAGATTTGTAATTAGTTGACAGATCGCACCCAAAGAGTGCTTGTGAATGGTTCCTCATCTTCTTGGAGAGGAGTGACAAGTGGAGTGCCTCAGGGATCTGTCCTGGGACCTGTTTTATTTAATATCTTTATCAGTGTTTTGGATGAAGGAATAGAGGGAATGCTTATTAAATTTGCAGATGGGTAGTCTGCTGGTCATACAGCAGTCATAGCTGTATTTCAAAGGTTGTTCTTTGTTTGTCCCATTTATATTATTTTGAGGGAGGATTGTTTGTTATATCCATTTTAGGGCCAGCTATTTGCAGTTATGGCACTGTTTGTATCTGTTAGCCTGAGATTGTGTAGTAGGATCAGGTAAAGATCTACCCGTACAGTCTTGTTTTCCATTTATCCATATATATTTTTAAAGTTAAAAAATCCCCACTTGCAAACAGTATAACATGGGGAAGCAATATTTAAATATTGCCTCGTGCTGACTTGCCCTTGGGGTTACAGGATAGAAGAGCTGCTCATAATGTTTAGATAGGGTGACTTGCAAAATCCTGCAGAAAGAGCTGCAGCTGTCGATATTCTTCATTGGGGTTTTGTGCAGCCCCACATATGGGAAACCTCATGGGCAGACAACAGGTGGGAGATTGTGTAGAAAAATCAGATAAAACTGGACTTGGAAAGTACAATCTCTGCTGTTTTTCCAGTCACAGTCATTTGCTATGTTTTGAGTAATGCCCCCAAGTATTTTGGCTGTTGGCTCAGCCCAGGAGCCCACTTTCACTTTAAATGGCACTCAAGGCATTTTGAAATTCAAAAATAACAAATTATTTAAAACAGAAAAGAAAGGTCAGGTGAAATCAGAAGTTGAAATTTCTGAGGTAAAACCAGTACATGCACAGACTTTAGTTCTTAAGTATTAGGCTACTGAGAGTTTCTTAAGCTATTCACAGTTACTTAAATCTTTCTGTTGAGAGGCTTTTGTTCCAGTATTTTCCCCAAACACTTCAGGACACTTTCTTTGAGCATTCTCTGACTCTTTTGGTTTCCAGAAGGTTGGTTTTCCAGTACCAAACCCCTTATATTGAAACACCAGTACTCGTCTTGAGCTTTTAATTGACTCTTAAGGTTTCCAAATGCATTTTCTACCCACACCAGACCAGGCATCTCTGAACTTTTCAGAGCTAACTCTCTGTTTGACTGGGTAGGGAATTTTCTTCTCCCCCTTCCTTGGCCCAAATGGGAGTCTTCATCTACCTCCCAGTTGTCCAGTGTGTGTTAAACTGTCAGTACCCAACTCTTCTCAGCTTGGTCTGAAATCAGTCAGTATTCAACTCACTCAGGGCAGAAATCTGACTGAATCTCTCCTCCACATGCAGCTCTCTCCAGACTTTCTCTGCTCAGCTGATTACAACCAATCAAATCTCTTGGAACAGCCTGTCACTCAAGGATCTCTGGCTGCATGAAGAATTAACCCTTTACAGTTTACACAGCACTTCTAAGCTTCTTAAAAGTGCAGTCCATCACAGGGGGTTTCTGTAATGTTTTAATGATCACCTGTAAGCCCCGTTGAAACAAAAAGATTGGCAGTGTACAAATATTTTAATCTATATATCTAATAGCCAAGTTGCCCCCTGAGTGCGGATCGCTAAATCAGTGCTCCGGGGGCACTTGGGGGGGAGGGGGAGGTTTGTGCACACGTGGGCCAGTCCCCACGTTTGCACAAAAATCGACAAAGTTGTAAAAAAATTCGGGGGGATGTTTAAATCCCCCCGAAAGTGACAGAGCGTCCCCATGCGCAGGGAACGCTCTGTAGCTGGCCTTGCCGCCGCCGCGCCTCCTCCTCCTCAGAGCCGG
>NW_015166423.1:383804-432385 GCF_001447785.1 Gekko japonicus
TAATGCTTAAAGGTAAAGGTTTCCTTGCTCGAAAGCCAGTCGACTCTGACTCTAGGGGTGCGGTGCTCATCTCCCTTTCAAAGCCGAAGAGCCAGCACTGTCCGAAGATATTTCCGTGGTCATGTGGTTGGCATGACTAAACACCAAGGCGCACGGAATGCTGTTACCTTCCCACTGAAGTGGTACCTATTTATCTACTTGCAATTTCTTGCTTTCAAACTGCTAGGTTGGCAGGAGCTGGAACTAGAGATGGGAGCTCACTCCATCATGCGGCACACTCAGGTCTCAAACTGCTGAACTACCGATCTTCCACAGCCTGCAGTTCAGTGTCTTAACCACTTGAGCCACCGCAGCTCCTATAATGGGGCATAAAACATGGTAAAACAGGGTAGGTGTGAGATGAAGCTCGAGAGCTAGGCATTGCAAAGGTGAGGTGCCACTATCGAGAAAGCTCTGCCTATGGTCAGCAGGCATCTTATTTCTACTGGAAGGGAGAAAGAGACCATAGCTTAAGATGAGGGTATTAACTGGCAGGCTAGACCATACAGGAGGAGACAGGGATTTTACCCCCTATTTATGGAGTGTTCAAAGCAGGGGTCATTTGGGGGGGGACGCGGGGGGACGCCATCCCCCCGGGTGAGGTGCGGGAGGGCAGGGCCTGGAGCTCCCTGCTGGTGCCCGCTGGAGGTCGCCGCCGGCTGTGGGGAGGACACACTTCCGGTGATGTCAGGGGGTGTGGCATATGCTAATGAGTTATGCTAATGAGTCCCCCTAGCTCTTTTTCTACGAAATGACCCCTGGTTCAAAGTATGGTGTAGGAGTTTTAGTTTAATTCCTAGCTTTGCCTCTAACGTTATACTTAAAGCACAGCCTTTGTTAAAAAATGTTCCAGGAGCCAATTGGTAACTTTTTCCCAAGTGAAGAATTAGTGATGATTCCCAGTGGGAAAGAGAGAATACAAGGCATTATTCTCCCCAAGTGAGCAGTATTTTTAGCTGAAAGATCTTTTCTCTCTTCAGCGCAGAATGGGTATTTGTTTCTTGCAGAAAACTTGGTTAATAGCAGGAGGTTTCTTAAGTGCTGGGACCTTGTAAGTAACATTCCTTGTAATGAATTAACATGCATTTTTAATGTCCAGGCTCTTGTTTCATTTGCATGCAAGCCCTGTGACAGCTTATTCATTTAAGCCTTATTTCTCTGTGCTCTGCATAGAACAGATAATGACCCAGCATTTCAGAAATTAACTTCCATTCCTACAGACACAAGTAATTGTGAGCACCAATTCAAAAGGACAGGACTCTTTGAGTGCAGCAGTATTTTAAACAGGGACTTGACCGAGTAGAACTTAGTGATTACCAATTGCTATACTAGATAAAGAACCTTTTTTTAAGAAAAAGGAAAATAAAGGGATATTTGATACTTACTCAGATGAAAACCGGGGGGGGGGGGGAGATTATAAGAGACCACTCATAAAATGATGGATATGTAATTTTCTCTTTGTACATTGCTTGGCTTAACCTCATACTGTTCCTGTAGGTCAGCTGAGATACTTGATATCTGTGTGTTTTGCCCACATGGCAATATCATTACAGCCAGGTTACTGCAGGAAACTTAAGCAGAAAAAGATCTTGCCACAAAACTGCAGATAGAAGCTGGCTTCGTCTGTTCTCTGAAGTAGCTACTGATAATCCTTTGTCTTAAAATTTCTCTCTTGATGTCCTCAGCAGTTTCTAAAACATAACACTGCTTCTCAAGTTCACTTACAGCTCCCTTAACATCCTTCAGAGCCCTTGCCTATCTCACTGACAATGTTTTGTAATCTGGTGTCAATTAGAAGTATTTGACATATTTTAGAAATCAATAGATTACACACCTGTTTGTTTAAACTTTTTCAAAGAATGTGTAGAAGCCATATTTACATTACAGTTCTAAGCAGAGTTCACCTTTCTAACCCCATTGATTTCAGTGGACTTAAATAGGTGTAATACTGCATAGGATCACACTGTTAGAGCTTTTTTTAAAAAAACAAAACCTGTCTTTAATTATGTATATATGCTGTAGGGATCAGAACCGATCTTAGCTCCCCAATAGTGCATATACAGTTTGTCTGTGCTTAAAAAATAGGCATGAATGTTTCTCAGATGTTAGGATGAATAAGCATTAGCCTGTTGCTTCTATAATGTGTTACTAGGAGATAAGGATGTATAGTATCTCCCAGTCCAAAGACCTTCTGCACTGCACCATGTTCTGCCTTGTGAGTAGACACAAATCCTTTCAACACTATGATGTGTTTCAGAAAGCTTTGTGTGTATTAGCGGGCTCTTTCCCAGCAGAATTGGTACCATCACGTATCTTTGCTTGGTAGTAATATTTTCACATGTCTTTCACAAAGGCTGTATGGAAAGAGTCAGCTCTAAACACAGGGGTCATTTGGGGGGGGGACGCGGGGGGATGCCATCCCCCCGGGTGAGGTGCGGGAGGGCGCGGCCTGGAGCTCCCTGCTGGTGCCCGCTGGAGGTCGCCGCCGGCTGTGGGGAGGACACACTTCCGGTGATGTCAGGGGGTGTGGCATATGCTAATGAGTTATGCTAATGGGTTCCCCTAGCTCTTTTTCTACGAAATGACCCCTGTCTAAACACCAACCATTATTCTTCAACATGGACAAATGAACTGGTGGTTGATGTTTCTAAACAGAGATTTCAAAAGCTGGTTGGTAGTATTTCGGGATCAGTATAAATATTCTAGCAATCTTAGCTGTTGACAGTTTTAAACTGAGTCTTTAGGCTGTTGAATTGCTAAAAGAAATCATCATTACCCAGAGACATTATGACATATTGTTCTGGAGTTACTGAAAGGCACACTTGAGTGATGGCTATGCACTTCATTAAATTGTATGTAATCTCTTTTGAAATACCTAGTGTATATTTCTTAAGGGGGAAAGTCTACTCAGCTAGACTTGATCACAATGGCAATCCATATCCTGTGACACAAGTAATTAGTATTCTCTGAAAGCTCTTGATCAGAATTGACAAGATAGACTCCTGCTTAAATGATAAATATAGATTCCAGGGCTAAACATAGATTTGGGCAAGTGCTGGTTAACATAGATAAGCAGCATGATTTGGACAAAAGAACTATGTGCTTTAATGAGCAGTGAATTGTTTTCACTAGATTCTGCTACCTTTGTAACCAACACTAGGGCACTGGTTCTGGAAAGGTTACCTTGGTTCTGGGTCAACAAAATTTTGTATTGTCAGTTTTTGGTGTAAATGTGTTTGTTTTTTTTGTGTTATCATTTTTCAGTATATTTGCTGCTAGGTGTCTGCTTCCAACAGTGGCTTAATTATCATGTACCTTTATGGTCACTTTTACATTCTGTTCTTCCACAGCAAGTTCTGGATGGCGCAGTCTAGTTTTGTATATATATCAATCAATCCAGGTAAGTTAGGATGAAAGAAAGTGATTAGCACAAATTATAGTTGGGTCCCACATTCTGGGCAAGGTCTAATTGTTGGAGCACACTCAGTTCCTCACAATGTTCATTAGGACCTTTCCTGCAGTGGTTCAGTGGTTAAAATCAAGACCCAAGTGCCACATGATGGAGTGAGCTCCCGTATCTGGTCCCAGCTCCTGCCAACCTTGCAATTTGAAAGCAAGAAATTGCAAGTAGATAAATAGGTACCGCTTGGTAGGAAGGTAACAGCGTTCCGTGCGCCTTGGCATCTAGTCATGCCAGCCACATGACCACAGAAATGTCTTCAGACAGCGCTGGCTCTTCGGCTTGGAAATGGAGATGAGCACTGCATCCCTAGAGTCGGATTTGACTGGCTTATGAGCAAGGGAAACCTTTACCTTTACTGCTTTAGAAAGGAGGTAGATGTCTGCCTACCTCAGACAGAATATACTTCGTTATGAATACGATCCTTTGAAAATGGCTGTTGCACAAATTCCATTAAAGTGATGTTGTCAGTCAGGAGCTTAGATCTGGGAGATAAAGAATTCTAATCCATTTCACAAATTTGTGAGGAAAGCCAAATTTAGTCAGTGTAGCAAAATTAATTTCCAATATATTTTGTCAAAGGTTTTTTCTGCATTGAGTGAAAGAATGGCAACTTGATCAGATCTCTTACTATTTAAAGCAATCAAATAAATGACCAACCTTAGATTAAGAGAGCCTTTCCTACCTTGTATAAATCTTACCTGCTCTACATGCTGTACATGTAACCGTCTTTTAAAGTCTGTTAGCAAGAATGGCAGTTAATATCTTAGCATATACATTTGTCAAAGAAACAGGTTGAAAATTTGCACATTGAGTGTAGTATGAGTAACATGAGAATTACTCAGTGCATAAATATAAAGAAAGATCAAGTCTGCACTTGTCTGGTGCTGCGGCCTGGTCCAACGCTGTCGTCTTTTTGTAGAAAAAGAGCTGCCGGAGCTCATTAGCATAACTCATTAGCATATGCCACACCCCCTGACGTCACCGGAAGTGTGTCATAAGGCCACAACACCTGATCACCGGACGTGTGTCATAAGGCCACACCCCCTGACATCACCGGAACCTCTTGATGACTGTTTTTTGTTTCTTGTCCTTGGCCCTTTTGGTCTGTTGGTTATGGCCCAGCTCCCCCTCTTACTGTCACATGACTCTGATATCACATCCTGGGATGCTCCTTTGTGAGCGACTGGCATTAAAGCTATGAGTGAGCAATTTGGCTACTGCATAAATTAGTTTGCTCTGGAGGCATCTTTCCTGAATTAAGACAAAAATGTATGAGCCGGAGGCTAAAAAACTGTTAGCTACCTTGCACTTAGAGGAAACACTGGACAAAACCCAGGTGCCCTCAGGAGGTCCGCCAGCAGGGCCAAAACTCCAGGAGCCTGCCTTGTAAAGTAAGCACAAATGGGAAACCATATACAAAAGATAAATACACTGTGTCACACATCAGCCAAAAATACCAGGTGCCCTCAGGAGGTCTGGCAGTGGGGCCAGAACATCAGAAGCCCTCCCACTGTCCCCCCCCAAGCACCAAGAATACAGAGCATCACTTGCCCCACACTGAGAGTTCCTATCTATACCTTGTGGCTAAACTGGTGGACTAGCAGCAGCACAGAAGGCCTGCCCCTAGCACTGCATCAGCCTACTATTGTAAGGTAAGCACAAATGGGAAACCATATACAAAAGATAAATACACTGTGTCACATCCCGGCCGGCACCCAAAGGCCACTGCACTGGGCTGCAGATCAAGAACTGCCATTACACAGGGAATGCCAGCTACATAAACCATCCCTTAAAGGTATAAGGGCCTTGTCCTCCTTTGAATCATGTTACCGTAACCTGCACGCTTCAACACATGTCACCCACACATCTCCCACAATCAGGAACAGAATCAGCAGGAGTTCAGGATGGTAGATGAAAGAAGCATGTGTGAGTGTGTTTGTGTGTGTATATAAAGTGTGTCAAGTTGCTGCTGACTTATAGCCACCCCAGCAAGGGGCTTTCAAGGCATGCAAGAAGCAGAGGTGGGTGGCCACTGCCTTCCTCTGCAGAGCCTTCCTTGGTGGTCTGTCTTCCAAATATCAACTGAGCTTAATTTAGACTTATGGCCACCCCAGCAAGGGGCTTTCAAGGCATGCAAGAAGCAGAGGTGGCTGGCTACTACCTTCCTCTGCAGAGTCTTCCTCGGTGGTCTCCCTTCTAGGTATCACAACCATGCTTAGCTTCCAAGATCCAACTGCACCCTGCCGCCTTCCCTCCCAAGTGCGATGCAGGCATACATTAAAACAGAAAGCATTATTAAGAGTAAAACAGAAAGCGCAACAGCAGCGATTTCAAAAGAGGAAGCAAGCGCCTTAGAGGAAAGGAGGCATTTCTTTTTTTAAAAAAATGCAGAAATCAATAAAATCAGCCAGCGAAGCTTCTGAAACGACAAAAATCTGTTGCTGTTAAAGGCACAGGAGCAGGGGCCAGGAGAGAAGGTGGCCTCCTCCCACGCCATTCTTAGCTGCCAAGCTATGGAATGAAGGCATGCCAGTGCCTAATGTCCCAAGGCTGACCATTAGTTACTCCCCGCGGGGAGGGGGAAATTTTATTTATAGTCCTGCCAATGAAGCCTTCTACCCTTTGAATGTTTGTTCTAATCCACCGCTCTTGTTATACTCACTAGATTTTCTAACCTAATTCTCAAGGGAAAGCAGCGCCAGTAAATTGAGAGATTGTTTTTCTCGTAGGTCATAGGTGGAAAGGAAAGAGAAACCATCTCATTGCAGGGAGGTGGAACAGGAAATGTGCTGATTGGTTCAGCATGGGGAAGGATGATGACCGGCAGCCTATGATCGCCGCGTATGCAAATCATTTCCAAGGGATGGTGGGTCCTGAGTCCCTGCGGTGGTTAACCCTTTGCTCTCACATCATTGTCTGTGATCACAAAGATCAGTTCAGGCTGACACCTTGTTGGTCTGAACCCGTAGAACGAAGTCCAGCGGCAGCTTTCAGACCATCAAAGTTTAATTCCGGGTGTAAGCGTCCGTGTGCATGCAGGCTGCGGGATCAAAGCAACACTCGTGTTACACAGAAGGAGCCAAAAATACCAGGGGCCATCAGGAGGGCCCAGGAAGCAGGGGCAGGAGGCGGTGGGCGGTGGCGCGAGGACTCCCGGCTAGCACCCAAAAGCCGCCGCAATCCCCCACTCTCGGCCCTCCTCTTTGCAGGGAGTAGTGGGCAGACCTCAGCAGGGCCCGTGGTGGCACTGACCAAGGCCTGCTGGGAGCAGGGGGTGGGGCTTGGTCATGTGACCGCCCCGCCCCCTGGCCTGGTCACTCCCGGAGCGGGGCTCCGGAGCGCTCCGGGTCCATGAGACCCCTGGCTGTCCCAATCCCCACCAGATGAAAGTCAGCCATCCTGGCACTCACGCTGCACTTACTGGTGGGGGCCAAGTGGCTCTGCATAGAACAGATAAGTGGTGAGGCTCTGACAGCAGCGGCAGTAAGTCCAGGTGAGTTGGAGGCAGTCACGGCCTTGGGGAAGAGGCAGGAGATGGCAGCCACCATTAGCAAAACAAGTAGTCTGCTGATGATGTCATCAGTGGCTGATGACCCAATGAAAATTGCACCAACCAGGAAGACAACTTGACAGGACCCAGCCGGTCAGGAGATAGCAGCAGCTTCAGAGAGCAGGTGGTCTTGTCAATCCAACCACAACTGGTGAGGCAGCAGGATTGTACCATGTGTGAGCACTGTCGGGGGAAGCAGTTCCCAAAACCTGAGCTGATGTGTAAAGGGGCAGAAGGAGAGGGCAGCAGAATCTGGCTTTCCTCCTTACATGACCTTGAGGTGGATGGCCCCAGGACTGGATTGGGCCCAGGCCCAAAAGGGTTGGGCCCTGGGTTTCATAAAAGGGAGGCTTTCAGACCAGGTCTGGGAGGAAGGAAGGACTGAGCACATGGGGCAAGACAGAGAAGGAGTGCAAGAGTGAGCCAGTCCTGGAAAGGAAGAAGAACTGGGCAGTGGAACTCCCTCTCCTTCCCATTTTGAGGCCTGCAATGGAGGGTTTGCCTGACCCCAGCCAGGACAGCAGAGGGTGGTAGGACCAGGCAAGTAGGGGTGGAGCCTCACAGAGCTGTACATAGATAGTACATGCATCCACTGTAACCTGTGAACAGGGCTTTATAGTCATGGTTAAGGCAAAATATGCATGGAACCTAGCTTGTTGCACATAAGAACATAAGAACATAAGATATGCCAATGTTGGATCAGGCCAAAGGCCCATCCAGTCCAACACTCTGTATCACACAGTGGCCAGAAATACCAGTGCCATCAGGAGGTCCACAGTGGGGCCAGGACATTAGAAGCCATCCCACATACTTCACTGCTTGCTCTTCCATCTTCATTCTTGCACTGAAAATCGTGGTTAAACACTGGTTATGCATGACACATGAATGTAAGCATGTTAGTTAAATGGAGTTAGTTGCCCCCTCTAAATAGGATCCTAAACAATTATTTAACTGAGCCTTCAGATTTAAATGAGGCAGCAAGCCTCCATTAACTCTGGTACCTGCATTCATAAATCACCAATAACTGGTTAGTATTTAAGCATGATTCTCGGCCAGGAGAAAAGAGAAAGACCAAGGGAAAGGGCACTAGGACAGGTTCATGACCTCTTTTCCTTAACTATGTCTGTTTGTGACATCTCTACTGTATGTGTACATCATAAGATGAGTACATGTATACCAGAAACAGTAGTTGGTATATGACTTATTCATATTTGATTTTTGGAATGTTCCTGTAGTACCTTCAGGTTTTATAAAACTTTAACTTCTCTTGAAAAAGATTCAGATTTGAGGATTACAATACTACAGGTGCTTAAAGATTGTCTTAAAATCCAAGTTAACTCAATTTTAAAATGCCAGTAGTCCTTTCATACCGTACTACTGTACAGGACATAAATTAATAAAAGCAAATGTAAAATAAACTAAGCCCCAACAGATGTCTGAGCAGTGGAAACCCTTTTCATGCTGAGTTGTCTGAGTAATTGCCCAGCGGGCAAGCCTGAAGCAATATTGAGCACTCAAGCTATTCAAACAAGGATTCAGTGGTATTTTGAAGAAGTGAAGAACAGTAAATTCAAGTACATCGCTGAAGAAACAGCCATTGTGGGGACCAATTATTTCTGCTCAGTATGCTTTCTTTCCCATACTATGTTAATCTTACTGTAAATCATGTCACTGGGCAATAAATGGAATTTAGGGCTTGATTCTGTAAAGGCTCCCTTGGAGCATAGTCTTCCTAATTCTGATTGTGGCTATCAGTCTCTTCCAAGATCACATTATAGAACAATATTTTTGATGTAATTGAATCCTTCAAAGATAACTACGTACATTTGGTATGATGATCCTTTATCTACATGGATTCTACATACAATCCAGATTCCTACATAAACAATGACTTCTCATAAATAAGAGAATATCCCACTTGTGTAATAGAAAATATCTATTAGAAAATAATTAGCTAGTAATGTTGGTAGGAATTTCATAGATGAGAGAAGAAAATATCTGGGCGTAGGGTTATAATATTGCATAATTAATCAGATATTTGCTTCATCCTGCCTTGAGTTTATGGGAAAGACATAGTCTTTTCATGATCAGGGTTTTTAGAGGGAAGGGTACTAATAGATTTAGGTTTCAGTAAAGGTCTCCTTATTTCCATGTTTCAAACCCAAGAAGCAAAAGAGTTCATTGTAAATATGGGTGAATGCTGTCTCGAATCTCTCTAACTATATCCAGCCAGAACCCAAGCTGCTTTTTCCTGCTCTGCTTTGCTGATGGTTGAGGGACTCTCATGACAGGCTCTTTGCATTCCAGTCAAACAAGTTTTATGGGCTCCTTTCTTCAGTTAATAGCTATTTAACTATCTCATATGGTCAACAATTCAAGGAAAAGGCAATTTGTTGGGTCGTTACATCCCGTTCACTTCAATGACCTTTGGATCAGACTCATCATTTGAAAAATACTGTAATATAATATCAGAGTACCTGCTTGTATCAATCCTAGAGAGCAGTCAGGTAGGATTTTGTTGCAGCAGATTGCAAGCTACGGTCATAATGACTCATTGATACTATGTAGCACACAAACCTACTTGAGATGATTTTGCCTGAAGTGCCCCTATTCACACCTGGAATAACCTATAAAATTAAAAGAGTCAGCAAACTTCAGAAGTTTTAGAGCAGCACATAATGTTGGTAGGAGTTTGATATCCAAATAAGTTGCTACAGTAGTTTAATGATCACAGAAGTACTGAAACATTGCTGATTGAGTATGGGGTAGATTAACAAAAAGAACTGAAACAGAAGGTGAAATCTGTAGCAAGGAAACATTAATAGAATTTGGAGGCATTCTCTGAAGCCTAACAAATAATTTATTTCTCCTGTCTACATTTAAGAATGTTGGACAAGACTTCTGAAACGGTAATGGGCAGCGTTCCCTCTAAGCTGAGTTAGTGTGAGCTAGCTCACAGTTTTTTAGCCTCTGGCTCACACATTTTTGTCTTAGCTCAGGGAGGATGGCTCCAGAGCCAACTAAGCAAATTGCTCGCTCACAGCTTTAATGCCAGTAGCTCACAAAGCAGAATAACTGCTCACAAGACTCCACAGCTTAGAGGGAACATTGGTAATGGGTATTCTTCAAGGTCTTCATTTTTCTAATTAGATGAGAGAAATGTCTCTCCTGTTGTTTAATATTCAGTAAGATGAGTACTTTGCTAATTACTGAAGATTGATATTTATAAAAGACAGCACATATGGGGATATCTAACAACAGAACCCTTTGTTTCAGCGTCTAGTAAACCACCAAGGCACTTGTTGAAACAATGAACACTAGGCATATTTACCTGAAGTTGTATCCTTTGATAAATAAGAAGCTTTTCAATATTCAGATCTCCCACACATGGTAGAAAGCTAATAACTGCACCATGGTGTACTATTGCTTAGTTTGCAAAGTTATTGGTGCAAAAATTATTGACAGAAAGGAAATTCCAGTTGTTTTCCTAGGGTCTCACTAGATGATATGTTAACATTGAGTTGTGTTGGGGGAAACCCCCCATGCAACTCATATTTAACATGAGTCCTGGGACTCATCTTAAAATTGGGGGGGGGGGGAGCAAATTTGCTCCCTTCTGTGGGATGGCAGCTTCACCATTCCCTCCCTGCCACCACCCTCCACTTTTGCTAGCAAAAAAAATTACACATGACTCCTACAGATGGATAGGATTGCACTCCCTTACAAGGAACTGGTACATAGTTTGGGGGTGCTGTTGGATAAACATGTGGCGGTGATGTCAAGGGGTATGTTTTAACAGCTTCAATTAGTTAACCAGCTGCATCCTTTTCTTGGCAGAAAAGTTCTGGCAGTGTGGTGCATGCTGTGATAATATCTACATTAGATTACTGCAATGTGCTGTGCATGGAGCTGCCCTTGAAAAGTGTTTGGAGACTTCAGTTGATGTTGACTAAAGTGCATTGTAGGGGCCATATCACTCCAGTGTTGCTCCATCTATGCTCACTCCCAATTCATTTCCAGGCCCAATTCAAGGAGCTGGTATTTACCTTTAAGTCACTATACAGTTTGGGACCAGCATACCTTATGAGCACCACCTTCTCCCATATAAACCTACCCCACTGCTATAGTTATCTTCTGAGGCCCTGCTTTGGGTGACCCCACTTTCTGAGGCTAGACAGGCAGCAGCCCAAGAGACAGCCTACTTGGTCATGGTACCAAAATTATGGAACTCTACAAAGATGTTCTTTGTCCCCTTCTATCATTATCTTCCACCATCAGATGAAGCCTTCTTTTGTTTCATCTGGTGTTTCCTCAGTGATACATCCTTCCTGCCTTGTGTTTTAATTTGCTGCCTTTGGTTTTATATGTGCATTTTATCTCTTTACTGTTTGTACTGATGTATTTTAAGTGTTTTAGTTGGTTTTATTGCATATTTCATTGTGCTGTTTTAATTTTTAGCTGCCTTGATGGCCCTGTTGAGCAGAAAAGCAAAACATAAATATTTGTTGTTGTTGTCGTCATTGATGATGATGATGATGATGCAATTTTAGCTACCCACAGCCGAAGGAATTATCTCCCTGCATCTGTTATCTGACACCCCAGTAAATCCTGACGAAATACTGGCATCTCATCTAGCTATGCCAGTTTTCTGTATTCTTAGTAATCCAGTTTCTGACCACATAGGTGAATGAGATGTTCTCTTTGAGATTAAGGGTAAAATGAAATGATGCAAAGACCATGCTGTAGTCTCTAAAAAGAGCATCTTCCCCACCCCCTGTAAATTGCCATGTCCTGGCATCGTATGAGGTTTGTTTTCCTATCTCCAGATCATTGTTTGCTGCATTGTAGTTCCTAACATGAAAAAAACTGCCATTCTAATTTTATTCAATGGCCATGTGATAGCTTGGACTGAGAATGGTTTATGACTCTGTTGCTAATAGTTCTTGAGTGATGGCTCTTGCACTTGTAATGTGTAAATGTCAGCACAAGCATGTGGCAACTTTTTGGTCTTAAAGGTGCCACTTGATGCTAACTTTGTTCTGTCAGCACAAGTGTCATTTTCCTTTGTGATGTGGAAAATTACAGCTTTAATTTTTGTTACCACTTACAGATGGAAATATGTAAAGCAGGTTGACTAAATGGCTGACATCTTCATATAAACTAAATAAATTGAAAGAGATTTAGCTTTGAGAAAACCAAACTTCAAAACTTGAATAACGAGACACAGTTAAGCAGGGATAGAATTTTTTAATGTGTTACAATTGGGAAATTTTCAAATTTTAACTAGTAATTTATTTACAAGTAGATTCGTTTTAGCTTATTAACAAGAATGATGCAAAATATTGTGCAAATATATTTCTCAGACAGATTTAATATTTGAATATTAAAAACTTTTATCTGTTAAGTTCAGATGAGATGTATGCAACATTTGAACATGAAAATATACATCCCCAAATGTCTGTTATCCATCAAAGTTCATGCCGAACAAAACATTTGAATATCCAGTTTTGACAACCAGATTTTACATGTTAAAATGTGTACATCATCTACATATTCCTCCTTGTAAGAGTTCTGATTCACCTGTGAATAATGGATCAAAACAATCTCTCCTTATATATAATTGAGTAAGAACATTCTATATGAACATTCTAAATTTGGCCCCTTTAGTGTATGGACGCTTGAACTGTCAGTCAGAAGACGCTGGCTGGGTTGACTAACTGCTTTGTGCAGTCCCGCCCAGCGTTTCAAGGTCTTTTGCATATGGAAGCTGATTGGACTTCACTGCATTCCACACCTCAAACTCACCCCCCCTCCCCTAATTCAAAGTGCTGCAATTTGTCGACAGAGTAGTGTTTTGGCAAATCTTTAGGAATTGTTTGGTGCATTTACGATGAGGCACCCACCCAGAGCCTCTGGCATTTTCTCACTCTGCTGGCATCAAAACCAATTTAAGGCAAAATAAGAGGCTACTGAGAGGGGAGGAGATAAAGTTGCCAGCTTTAGGTATGGAAAATCCTGGAGATTTGAGGAGTGGAGGCCGGAGAGGGGGACCTCAGACAGGTTACAGTGCCATAGACTCCACCCTCCAACCCAGCTATTTGCTCCTGGGGAACTATTGTTGCCAATCTTGGCCCAGCACCCATCAAACCATTCTCTTCAACCCCCTGCTGTGCAGCTGACTTTCCCCTAGGGTTGCCAATCTCCAGGTGGGACCTGGAGATCTCCCACTGCTACAATTGATCTCCAGATGACAGAGATCAGTTTCCCCTGGAGAAAATGGCTGCTTTGGAGGGTAGACCGTATGACATTATACCTGCTGAGTCCTTCCGCCCCCCCCCATGCTGCCCTCTACAGAATCCACCCCCCAAAACTCCAGATATTTCCCTCCTTGGAGCTGGCAACCCTACTTTCCCCTCAGTGCCTGATGGTAGGCAACTTAGTTTGGTCCAGTCACCTACTTTGGCCTTTGGGAGAAAACATATTGGGGCCAATCCTGATAGGGTTGCCAACTCCCGATGGGAAATTCCTGGAGATTTGAGGGATGGAGCCTGAAGAGGGTGAGGTTTGAGGAGGGGTGGGACCTCAGACAGGTACAATGCCATAGACTCCACCCTCCAAACCAGTCAGTCCCTCATGGGGAACCATTGTTGCCAATCTCCAGGTGAGGGCTGGAGACCACTCAAAATTACAATTGCTCTGCAGAAGGGAGGGCGGAAGTCAGCTGAAGTCAAAGGGGCAAATAATGGTAGGTTGATGGTTAGCTGTGAAGGAGATGGGGTTGCCAACTCCAGGCTGGCAAATTCCTGGGGATTTGAGGGGTGGAGCCTGGAGAGGGTGGGGTTTGCGGTGGGACATCAGACAGGTAGAATGCCATAGACTCCACCCTCCAAACCAGCCATTTCGTCCTGGGTAACAATTGTTGCCAATTTCCAGGTGAGGGCTACAGATCACTCAAAATTACAACTGCTCTTCAGGGACCAGAGATCAGTTCCTCTGGAGAAAACAGTGGACTCTGCCATTATACCCTGCTGAGGTCACCACAGCAAAATGACACTGTTTGCCCAAAGCCAGAGCACTCCCCCAGAGCCTCTTTCTAGATCCCATTGTATTTATTTCCACAACGGGCTTTACTGCTAGTTATCAATAACCTAGAAATGGAAAATAGGCAAAGATACAGCCTATTCATATTGAAGTAAACTCTGTCCATAAAACGTATTGGATATCATTGGTATATCATACATTGGTCTGACCAACTAATATGATTTTTCTGTTATTTGTATATGTAATTTGTATTGTAAGAGCACCTGCTTAGCCATAGAATTTTTGCTGACGTGACTCTGAATTGCCTTTCTAGCTCCATCAGCAGCCAATGCATCTCTCACACATCTATATTTCTAATTCCCAATATGGCCGCCTGCGTGCAGATACTTATTTCTGCAGATCAGGGGCACATGGAGGGAAAAGAGATTATCCTGCACATTTGGGGCACCCCCCAGCTGTGCAGAAAAATCTAAAAACTTTTTAAAAGGATACGGGGATATTTAAATCCCCCCAAAAGTACAACAGCTTTTTCTGCTCATGTGCAGAGAAAGGACTTACAAATGACGGGGAGCCTTCTCTCACCCTCCTTCTCTCTCCTTGGAAAGTTCTGAGCACCTGACTGCCCTTAGCAACGGCTTTCCTAGTGATGAGACCTTTGCAGGCTTTTCCGCTTTTGGGAAGCCAGGAGCAAAGAGGGACAGAAAGCAGCGGGTGGCTTTATGGCTGAGCCTGCACTGGCTTGGCCTCCCAAGCACTGCCACTGCTGCCGGGCTCAAAGTTAGGGGGAAAGGAAGGGAGAAAGAAGGGGGTGATTGGGTTGGCGGGGGAAGAGAAAGGGAAAGATGGGGGGGTTTGCTTGGGGGGGAGAAAGAAGGGGGAGCGCTTGCCGGGGCACAGGGGGAAAGATTGACTTGGTGGAGGGTTGTAAAGAAAAAGGAGGGATTGGCTTGGGGAGAGAAAGAAAGCGAGAGGGGAGAGGGAAGGAAGCAAAGGTGGGGGAATGCCTCCTCCCCACAAGTTTCTTGCAGCTCCACCCTTGTATATATCTAATTCCCAACAGTCCCCTATGTGTGGATACTTATTTCCTCAGACAGAGGGCATACTCTCCCCCAGCAGGTTTTTCTACAGACTCATGGGTCCATCCCAGGATCCTAGCAGTCCATTGTTCTGTGTCCCCAAGCTGGGGCTGACAAGATTAGGTTTAGTACACAACAGAATGGAAGGAAGGGAGAAAGAGAGAGAAAGGGTAAAAAAAAGAGTTGGAAAGAAAGCAAATACATGGGGGGGGGAGGGAGGAAGGGGAAGAGAGAGAGGTGTAAAGAAAGTAAATGTAGGAGGAGGAGGGGAGGGAGGGAGGTAGAGGTGGAAAGAAAGCAACTGATAAAAGCTCAGCAGGCCAAGGAAAGCCTGTAGTTCCTGCTTGGATGTGGGCGTCGGGGCATTGATGATGGCATGGACCTTGTCGGCAGTGGGATAGATGCCATGCGCATCGATGGAGAAGCCCAGGAACTCAACCTGTGGGACCCCCAGGAGGCACTTTTTCCTCTTAACTTTGAGGCCAGCATCATGGAACCTTTGCAGGATGGCACGCAGACGGATGGCGAAGTCCTTGTCAGTGGGGGTGGCGATTAAAACATCATTGAAAAATGGCTTGGACCCCAGAATCCCTTTAAGGAGAGAGTCCATGAGATTTTGAAAGATTCCCGAAGTGACACTGACCCTGAACTGCTGCCGTCGCATTCGGAATGCCCCCCTGTGTGTCACGATCGTCTCGGCTTCAGCAGTCGCATCGTCGACCGGAAGCTGCTGGTAGGCCTGTGCCAAGACCAGTTTTCAAAAAATCTTGGCACCCGCTAGGGAAGCCAGGATGTGGCTGACCACCAGGACCAGGTATGTGTGGTCCTGGAGCACCTTGTTAATCGTACACTTGTAGTCCATGCAGATGCGGACGTCCCTTTTGAGCTTGACTGGGGTCACGATAGGGGTTTCCAATGCGGCATTCGGTACCGACTCCAATACTCCCTGGGCCACCAACTGATCCAGTTTACTGTCTATCTTGGGCTTCAGGGCAAAGGGAACCCGTCTGGCCTTTAGTCTAATGGGCCGCACCTCCGGGTTGAGATACAAGGAAACCGGAGGCCTGGTGTAGCAACCAAGTGTCTCGTCAAATACCACCGGAAACTCGTTGCACACCATTTGGAAGTCCTTGGAGGCCACGTGGTGCACCCCCATTACTTCAAAGCCTAAGGGCACAAACCATGATAGCCCCAGTAAACTCGTGAGCCACCCTTCAACCACTAGCAAGTCCAAAAGTCCTTCGAAATGGCAGTATTTAACACGGAACTTGCCCCAGCCCTTGATGGCCACCTCGTTTTTTCTGAAAGTCTCTGAGGGTGAAGCCGGCAGGCTTAAGGCAGCCCCCCCCCCCCCCGTGGACAGAGCCTCCAGAGAGTCTCTTCCAAAATTATGGAGATGGATGACCCCGTGTCGAGTTCCATCTCGCAAGGCACCCCCTCTATAAACACAGTCACTTTTATCTTATGGGTGGTGTCCCAGGGCAAGTTCAGTACCTCATTCTGGCAGACGGCCAAGGTGTGAAGTTCTGCAGTCTCCTGATGCATTGTGGTGCATATTCGGGGGCTCTTGGAGTGGAAGGCATGCACGATGTGGCCAGTCTTACCACAGGTGCAGCAAGTCATGTCACGGAAGTGGCAGGAGCGACATTCATGGTTGTCTCCGCAGCCAGCACAGGGAGGTGGCGTGGTCATCTTTGCAGGATGCGTGGGGGCTGTGGACGGGTGCTGGTAATGGCACATTGAGCGGCGCACCTGGTGGGCTTCCTCCTCATCAGACATGTCCGATGCTGAGGGGATGGAGGCTTGGTGCATGCTGGAGTGTTGGCAATCCCTCTGGGTCTTCTCAAAGGCAGTGGCCTCATGAGGCACGGTCACTACGGTCAGCTCCTCGTGGCCGATGAGCTTGGGGCAAAGCTTGGGTTCCCGGATCCCCATGATGAACCAGTCGAGCAGGGTCTCATCCAGGTTTGAGAACTCACAGTGGAGAGCCAGCCTGCAAAGGTTGACAACGAAGTTAGTGGCTGCTTCATTGGGCTTCTGTTGGTGCAAATAAAAATCCATGCAGTGCGCCATCTTGGTGGGTTGTGCCGCAAAGTGATCAGTGAGCGCCCTTAGGAGGTCTTCATATGAAGATGCCCCCAAAGTGACGGGCGTGACGAGGCCCTGGACGAGCCATAGTGTGGCAATTCCGCAGGCGCTGAGCAGGAGAGCCCTCTTCTTGTTTGCGTTGGTGATGCCCTGGAACACGATGAAAAACTTCAGCCGCTCCACCCAGGTTTCCCAAAGCGCTGGGTGAGTGGGAATGAACTCCAGCAGATGTCCTGGAGTGGCAGCCATGGTAGCGATGATCCCGGTGGTGATGTGGTGTGTGAGGCTCAGACGCTTGGGGCAGAATGCGGTGCTGGAGGGCGCTGGGCTGGCTCAACAGGATCCCATCCTCGTTGCCAGTGAAATATACTGGGTTCAGACGCGTTTAATGATCAGCTCATAGTTTATTAGTGATTTCAGCTAAACTCTAAGACAACTTAAGCAGGGCCGGGGCCCTGCTTATAAGCCTGTAAAACGGCACACCCATCACACACCCACTCCCAACTATAGGCTATTTACAGAGGCACTCCTGGGTGATAGGTCCATCCCAGGATCCTAGCAGTCCATTGTTCTGTGTCCCCAAGCTGGGGCTGACAAGATTAGGTTCAGTACACAACAGAATGGAAGGAAGGGAGAAAGAGAGAGAAAGGTGAAAAGAAAGAGTTGGAAAGAAAGCAAATACATGGGGGGGGGAGGGAGGAAGGGGAAGAGAGAGAGGTGTAAAGAAAGTAAATGTAGGAGGAGGAGGGGAAGGAGGGAGGTAGAGGTGGAAAGAAAGCAACTTTAACTTTAAATGTGTTCTCCAACCCCCCACCCCCACACCAATTGGCTTGGCTTGGAGAAGGGATTTAAAGAGACAAATGCCTTCTCTGAGTGAAGCCAGCCAGTCGGTGAGGCAGAGTTTGGAGAACACATTTA
This sequence comes from Gekko japonicus, assembly GCF_001447785.1. Taxonomy (NCBI): domain Eukaryota; kingdom Metazoa; phylum Chordata; class Lepidosauria; order Squamata; family Gekkonidae; genus Gekko; species Gekko japonicus. The sequence continues at coordinate 401,980 of NW_015166423.1, forward strand.
ACTTTAGATGGGGAGGGAGGGAGGAAGAAAATAGATGGGAAGGGAGGGAGAGGTGGAAAGACAGCAACTTTAAATGTGTCCTCCAAGCCCCCCTGCTCCCCCCGCTGGCTGGTGTGGCTTGGGGAAGGGATTTAAAGAGACAGTGCCTTCTCCAAGCTGGCCGGGGGGGGGGGGCTTTTTGAATGCATTTTAAGTTGTTTCTTTTTCTGCTCCCCACCACCACCTGAACCCTATTCACGGAGGGGAACACATATCCCCACAAACTTCTTCCCTTTCACGAGCCCTGTTCACTTGCTGCTCCAAGATAAATCCTGGTGAAATTAAATAAGAGCACAAGCTTTCCATGTTCAGCTCCTGACATTTTTTAATACTTTGGTGATAGGGTTGATACGGGTGTCTTCAGTGGTGTCAGTCACAGTCAACAAAGGGTCTTGTAATATGATTCATTATAAGGTGGTCCCTCATACCCTCATATCTGTTTATAATTGTTATGAGAACAGCTACAGAAGAATCAGTTAAATGTCAGTATTTTTTTTGTTTTATTTATCTTACTAGAACAGTCACATAAGCTCCTGTATTTTATTCTCACCTTGAGAGACCCTTTCTCTTTGATACTCCTCACTTCATGCGCAGGAAACTATGAGATGTCTCAGTATTTATACTTCACTCCCCCCCCCCCAAAGCAGCTTGCAACATCATTGTCCCCACCTCCGTTTTATCATCACAACACCCTCCTGTGAGATAGATTAGGCTGAGAGAGAGAGAGAGAGAGAAAGTCATCGATCTAAAGTCTTCTGTTAAGCTTCCATGGCAGATTAAAGGTTTGAACATATACTAGTTGTGAATCAGACCAAGAGTAATGAAAATCTCTCTGCAAGGTAACTAACCAGGTTAATAAGCAAGGCAGGATAGTCCTTTCTTGTTATTAGACCCTATGGTGTTACATTCAAGATGGTAGTCGCAAGGCCTTTCCATCACTGGCACCAAAATGGCACACCAAGGAGGTTTGTCCTTGAATAGTGAGCATTAAACTACTGCTATTGCACAGAGTATTTGCTTTGTCATTTTGAGCTGGAACTGCACTAAAAATGTCTGTGCTGTCTTGGTTTTTTTATTTTAAAACTCTCCTTTCTCCTCTGAATTTACTGTACATAGATGTTATTGTTTTGGTTTTGAAAATGTTTAAACCAGCTTGAGACTTGGTAGCAAGCAATGCTTTCATAAACAGTGCCTCTGAGGCTTTCTTTAGTTCATGTTCCTAGTGTCCTTTGGTAGATCTATCTGCTATGAACTTGTCTATAGATGTATTGTTTCCCTTAATCTTTTCAGTTTTACCTTTAAGTAATCAGAGCTAAATGCAGGGGTCTTGTTGTAGAAAAAGAGCTGCCGGAGCTCATTAGCATAACTCATTAGCATAACTTATTTGCATATGCCACGCCCCCTGACATCACCGGAAGTGACAGAAGGCCACACCCCCTGACATCACCGGAAGTGTGTCAGAAGGCCCGGCTACTTACCCTCCTGCTTCATCCTCATTCCCAAACGGAATGAGGATCGAAGCAGAGGGCGGGGTAAAGAAGGGGGCGGGGCTTCACCACGTGACCGCCCCGCCCCCTAGAGGTTCTCTTCCGGAGCTCCGTACCTGAGAGCTCCCCCCCGACTAGAGCCCTGGCTAAATGCATTGTTCTAAGTTGTGTGAGCTGGTAACTACCTACTTTGATTATTTGTTTTCACACTGACTTAAACATTTGCCCCTAGATCTGATAATGTCTTGAATGCATAAGAACTCTTTGCATAACTAGCTAGTGTAAATAAATACCACCTTAGCATGATCCCTCCATGTGGGCTTGGGTTCAATGTGGCAAAAAGAAACCCTCAGTTCTAGACAATGACCCACTGGTGACAAATCCTTAGTACTAGGCCAGTGCCTAAAACTGATAAACATTAAGGAAACTGATGACAAGGAAAAAGTATCTTTGTGCTTAGTTATTTACTGTGGGTTTAGACTGTGACTGAGAAACAGACATGTGTCAGAGGTATTTCTGACCATAAGAAGTAACACAATACAGGATTGCACTCTTATTTGCTTAAATTAATTGTGCCATCAATTGAGTAGATAGTTCTATGAATCATTTCATTATTTATACCAAATACTTCTTAATTCAAAACATTCAGCATGGTATGCCTTATCTAGAGAAGTTTAATTAAACCTCCCGGAAATCTGACATTCCGGATTCTAGATCTTAGATTAACCATCTGCAATTGATTTTATCACAAGAAATATTAAAGCGGTGTTTCATCAACAGATTGCAAATGCTGGCATGTTTGTAGTTCTGTAAATGTCAATCTTAAAATCAGCCATTTGTCAGTGAGAAAATAAATACTTGATACTGCAAATACTTCCTATGTAATACCATTTGCTTGGTGTTTTCAAAGCTGTTCTTTTCTCCAGTTTTTCAGAAGTCTCAATCCATTATAAGCCCACAGAATAAGAATGCATTTTTACTGACTGCCGAGGGTGGCCAGCTCTGGATTGAGAAATCCCTGGATATTTGGGGGTGGAGCCTGGGGAGGGCAGGGGTTGGTGAGGGCATGGGCCTTAGCAGGGCATAATGCCATAGAGCCCACCTTCCAAAGCAGGCATTTTCTGCAAGAGAACTGATCCTTGTAGTCTGGAAATCAGTTCTAAATTCGGAGATCTCCAGGCCCCACCTAGAGGTTTGCAACTATGTGACTGAAGAAAATGCTACTTGATCGGCTGCTGGATTTGCATTTTGCCATTGGAGTTACATTACTGTTGGAATATCCAGAGGGACTTTAGCATGGTTTTGATTCATCAGGGTAGCTGTAATAATAGAATAATGGAACAGAAAATAATGAGTTCTCTTCTTTGGCAAAGCAATTGTTGGGATGACTGCCTTTTTTCAAAAACAATACTTTCCACATTGAGTAAGGCAGTGAAGGTCAATGGAGGCACAGTCACCAGTGTAAATAGACAGGTGTTTTTCCACCTATGCCAGGCTAGACAATTGGCTCCCTACCTGTCCCGACAAGACTTAACCACCATGATCCACACAATGGTCACTTCCAGACTAGACTACTGTAACGGTCTACATAGGGCTAACCTATGGTCCAACTGCAGTGGCGCGGGTCCTTATGGGGACACCGATGAAAGCACATATTCAACCTATGCTTTGCCAGTTGCACTGGCTCCCATTTGAATACTGGATCAAATGCAAGGTCATAGTATTGACCTTCAAAGCCCTAAACTCTCTGGGACCAATGTTCCTGAGGGAGCACCTCTCCTGGTACGTCCCCCAGAGGGCACTTTGCTCAGCTGTTAACAACTTGCTGGTGATCCCAAAAGCTATCCGGGTCCAGCTATCCATAACCAGGGCCAGGGTCTTTTCAGCTCTGCCCCCCCCCCCCGGTGGAACACTCTGCCCTATGAGATCCGGGCCCTGCAAAACTTGAAACAATTTTGCAGGGCCAGCAAGACAGAGCTGTTCCACCAGGCACATGGTCAAGGATGAGTGACAGCTTACCACCTTGGACCATCTCCTGAGCTGCTCTTTATTGTTCCATCTAGTGATGAATGAACATTATGACGGTTGTGACTGTTGGGATTGCTCATTTTAAGTCTTATTTAATTGTGATGTTGATTTTAATTGTTGTGACCCACCCTGAGCCCTACTGTGTAGGAAAGGGCGGGCTATAAATCCAATTTATAAATAAATAAAAAGTAAATAGGGACTAGGAAGAAGGAAGAGCTGTAATTTAACCACAGTGGCATGTCAGCATGGGAATGAAGTTCTGCTTATGCTTGAAAAGGTAGTTATGAATGCTCTAAAGATCCACTTTTACTCAGGTTGGCTCCCATGCCAAATCAAATATATGTAGGATCCTCTGCTCATACTGTTCTTGATTGCATGTTTACATAACGTAAAAGTGATGTGCAAACCACTATGAAGATGGTGATAACCACAAGGGAAGTGCACCTTTAAAAAATCAATATTATTTGGATCTGGATATCAGAGAGATGAAAAATATCATTATTCCTGATTGTTCAGGTTCCAAATACTGATTTGCTATTTGGATCTAGGGTGAGGGGAGATTCTGATATTTTTCGGTTCCATTATTCCCTATTGAGAATCTTTCTAGAAGGCTGGAGGGGCTGGGTTTTTTTGAACAAATGGCAACAGAATTGCAGCAGAGCTGCTGGTGCTTGTCTACTGAATAACTCTAAAGTTTCAAGACGAACAGAACCAATTTCAAAGCAAAAAATCCAAGCCACACCAAGTTGGTATGCCAATAACAAACCCTAGCAAGAAGACACTGACTCAGACATACAGCAAAATTAAAGAAAAAAACAGTCCTTGTAGACTTACAACAATGGCTTTTGTGGGGAGAGGCTATTTATCACTATCCAAGAAAATCCTGGATACCATCTGGACAACCAAATATATAGAGAATATATCCAAGTGCACTTTCCTAGTAACCATACCAGGATAGGAGTGTGGAAGAGGGGACCTAAGTCTATTCATGTTACTGTATTTGCCAGGATCTTCAAAAGGAAAGCTACATAGCGTTTCAAAATAATACCTTGTAATGATACCTTGTATTAACGTTGGTGGAACTGCTAGAAATGTGACAGAATGCATGCTTTTAAAATGATTGGTCTTTGCCTCCACAGTCGGAATGAAGGGACGGACACCAATATGGATTTAACAAGGGCCACTTTATTAATTATTTGTAATCAAACAACTGGCGAGGTGCTTCTAAAAATGTACTGACGAATATGACCGGTGTCAAACTCATGACCACCTTCATCTCCTTCTGGGCGATGCACCTTCCCTGATCTCGAGCCACCCAATGTAGCTCTCAACCAGCGGCTTGGCATATTTAGGAGAACCCCCTGGCCCACCACCCCAGAAGCCGCAAGGCCTGCTGAGATAGGCCGGGCCAGATTGTTCTAAGGAAGATCACCCCTTCCCAGCCTTGAGCCGCAAAGCCCCCAAAGCCATTATTGGAGGACACTTTAATTCCTTTAACAATGGCCAAGTGCTCACCATTTTCGACTTCCTGATCGCACTACCTCACCATAGCAAAGGCCAAGCCTCTGCTTAGGCCTTTGCCCCCACCAAGCGATCAGCGCCAACAGCACCCCTTGCCTCAAATCTGCAAAGATATATTGTTGCCCTTGTTAAAGAGGTGCACCCCGTCTTCCCTATACAGATCTGTTAACTCGACCTGTATGTCAGGGTACAATAAGAAGAGGCCCAAGCCACCGGCATTTAAGCTACCAATTGGCTTTTCATCTATCCAGGTGCCCAGCACCTGGTGCTGCAGCATTGCAGGCAGACCAGCTGCACCCCAGGCCGCCAGCTGTCCTTACGCCTAGCGGGGGTCCCCAAATTTCACCAACATGACTATCTGCACTCGGGCCACCTTGCTCCTATCATCACAAGGTCAGCCCCCGGTTGCAGCACCATGGCATTGTCCCTCATGGTGAAGCAGCATAGCCGACCAGACTATCTGCACCCGGGCTACCTTGCTCCTATCATCACAAGGTCAGCCCCCGGTTGTAGCACCATGGTTTTGTCCATCATGGTGAAGCAGCATAGCCAACCAGACTATCTGCACTCCGAGCCACCTTGCTCTTATACACAAGGCCACCACCACTTCAACACAAGGACATTGTCTGTCATGTCAAAGCAGAATCGCCGACCCTCTGCCCTCCGGGCCACACCTTGCTCTTATCATCGCAAGGTCAGTCTCTGTTTTTTACACACCTGGCCAGGGAGTCGTCTTGGCCTGATGTTGGCCCAAAAGACCATGCTGTGACTGCTGACGTTGACTCTCCATCTCATCCTGCGGCCAGTAGCACCTGAAAGACAAACCGCATTCATAACTGTAAACTTTGCAATCCATTCTGTGACGATAGGCAAAAGCCTGCTATAGCTCACTTATCCAGAGAGCCACCCCAAAAAGGGAGTGCAGTGACCAGACAAATGTCCTAACTTGAACAAGGTCCCACTGACCCTACCGCATGGCAAGGGAATGCAGAGCCCAGGGCAGTTGTAGTAGAAACGACATTGAACCAAGAAGAGTGAGTTCCAAACTTCACCCCGGGAAAGGCCCACTTGCCAAGCCCATGCACTACCACCACAAACTGGTGCCTGGTCATCAGAATTCCATCTGCATGCCTAAAGCAGTAACCATCTTCAGAACGTTAGGTGCAAAATATCCCAGGTTGTAGAATTGACCCTTTTTCCACTGCCAGGGAAATGGGTTGCCTCTGGTCCACTAGAGCTCCATTCTCTCAAGACCATCATAGAATGCTGTAGAAATTCCATTACATGTACACCGCAATGTTTGCTTTTGCACAGTCATTGCGATTTGCAAGGCACTGCCCAACATTCATAGTGCTTATGTTTGCACTGATCCACTGAAATAACGTATTGACACTCCTGGGTATCAATGAAGCCCACCCCCTTAAAGGGATGTTAATTTCTGGTGACGTCCTTTACCTCCATGCCATGAAAAACTACAGCTGTGCATTTCCACACCTTAAGTCTATAAAACAGACAAGATTTAATTCTTTGGATTGTTTGACAATCCTGCACCCTGAAAGATAGGAAATTGAAGGCTAGAATTACCATTGCCTAAGGTCTATATTGGAAGAGAGCGTCTCTGATTCAATTCCACATCCTCATGATTGGCAAACTGTGGAAACATTCATTCAGCCTTGGGGTTCCTTAATGAACTTTTCACAGACATTCATTGTTTAGAAGTCAAGCGACCGCCCCCCTAGAGCCTTCTGAAACACTTCCTAATGTTTAATCTTCCCCATTTCTACTAACCACCGAGACCCATCATAACAAAAAGTTAGTTTGGCTTTTAAAACATGACAAGAGGCAATCTACAATGTTATCATTGTAAAACCTGTATATTGATGTCCTTGTTTATTTGCTTGTTTTGAAGAGTGCACAGTACCTATAATTTCTTGTAGAAACTGGGTTCCTATCTTAAAGACCAAGGACAAGCACACAATAAAGTGCACTGTCCCCTTTAACAACCCGGTGTATAAATCTACATGCAGGCTATATGTTCATTTACTGGAATGGGAACCTGAATTCATTGGACCCTATTCCATATATACATAAGTATGGCTGGGCTGCCATGTCAGAAAGTAGCTCTTTCCTGGCCAAGTGAGTGGGCAGAACCGCCCACACAGAACCTCCCTGGAAGCCACCTGCCCCATTTCTGTCACTGTGGCAGCACCACTGCATCCCAGCCGGCACCGTCCGAGCCTGTCATGACCAATGCCACTCTCACAGGCCGTGGCACTCACTAGTCCTTGCTATTAAACCTGTGAAGACTGCTCATTAGGACCAACTAGCTGGTTGTCAAATTCCCAGATCACAGGATATTCCTGCTAAAACAGAAAACAGAAGATACAAATGACGTATTGTAATGGATATTTTCAAATCCTAACCCATGACAAAACCAAGCCAATTCGCCAACTCAGAGTGCATTACACTGTCAAATTCACATGTTGCTGACAAGGATTCCTTCGCATAAGGAAACCCTAAATGTTCAGCTGCTTCCTTTCAGATTACACTTGATTTCACTCCTAACCACTGCACCAGAAAAAGATCCCTATAAACATTAGGGACAAATATTGTAATTGGGAGATTGGCAATTTAACTGTCTTTCTCAGAATAAAACCAAATAAATATGTCAATTTGACTAGAAACCCTTGTCTACAGTCTCAAATATAATAAGCCCTGCTGCAATAAGCAGGTAAACATTGTTATTCTTCATAAGGAATAGCCCCTTCGATAGTGCTGTATGCTAGAAAGCTTAATAAAATGAGTATTGCCTGCTCAGACTAGCAAAAGCTTTCCAGGTCATAGGCAGAGGTCTGCCACCTCACCATCTCCAATCCTTCCACTAAAGATGCTGAGATGGAAACCAGGACCATGTGCATGAAAAGCAGATGGTCTGACACTGATACAATGCTTCCAAATGCTCTCTCCACCTATGGGGTCTTGTGAGCCAAATTCTACCTTGAGCCACTGGCACTAAAGTTGTGATCGAGTAATTTGACTACTGCATAAACCAGATTGCTCTGGAGCCATTCATCCTGAGCCAACAAAATTGTGTGAGCCAGAGGCCAAAAACTGTGACCTAGTCCACACTAACTCAATTTAGAGGGAATACTGATCACCACCCCAGCCAATGAGTTTTAAGTGAAAGCATCTCTTCCCAGTATTGCAGAGATAAGTTCCCTAATAAATCCTACCTTAACCACGCCAGCAACAGTGGATGGAGGAAGGAAGGGGGAGATAGGATTTACACTCTGCCCCTCACTCGGAGCATCAGGGTGGCTAACAAACATCTCTCCCCTCCCCTCCCCACAACCGACACCCTACCCTGTGAGGGGGCATTGCCTGTGAGGTAGGTGGGGCCAAGAGAGCTCCCTCACGAACTGCTCTTTAAAGAACAGCTCTGACAGAACTATGGCTTGCCCACGGTCCTCCAGCAGCTGCAAGTGGAGGAGCAGGGAATCAATCCCAGTTCACTCAAATTAGAGACTACATGCTTAACCACTGCACCACACTGGTCTTAGAAAATCAAGGGCCTAGCCGCCCACCATATATCATGAAATGAGTGAGGCTGCCTTGCCCTGCTGCTGGTCTCCCAACCATTAACATTTGACTGGAAACCAGCATCACTTCTATACCGATGGCAAGAGGTACAGTTCTTTCCCCTGCTCCTTCCCCCCCTTATTGATTTATTTAAATTACAATATAAAATGACCATCACTCAACAAAATGGCAGCCACCCCTCACCACTTAGCTCCACCACGAAATGGCTGCCACTGAAGAGGCAGGGTGCAAGGAAGGCCTGCAGCAGCAGCTCCTGAGAATCAGGTCCGTACGTGGTGTCAATGCTCTGTGGCCGTCACGGCCCCCGCTGCCTCCGCGAGCCACTCATCTAACACCCTTGGCCGCCGCAGCGGCCCGACACTCCCAGCCGCTGCCACGGCCTGATGCCCCGGCTCATGGCAGCGCGGTTGACATCCCTGGCTCCCAGTGCTGCTGTCCGACAATCTGGGCCACCACTGACATAGCCCGCACTCCCGGCCAATGTGGCCTGAGAGCGCCAAGGCCCCGATGTTCCAGCTGCCGCTGCAGCGGCCCAACTCTCCCGGCTGCCACAGCCCAAATAGCGCTGCGGCCACCTGTCCTCCCGCTGGGCCCGAAGCCTCCAAAGGCCTGGGCCCGCCTTCCTACATCGTGCTTGGAGCTGCACTCGCTCCGAGCACATCGAAGAACTGCTGGGGCAGAGGGTGGGATCCAAGCCTAAATAGGCTGGCTCCGCCCCCTGCCTGGCGCCATGCTTCTCACGTCGCCGTTGCCCTCTTCTTCATGCCTCACGAGGAGGCAAATCAGCCCCCTCCCGCCAGCGTGGGCTCAGCAGGAGTTGGGGCTCGCATGTTGTTTATATAAATGCATGTGCTTGTAATGAGTTCAGAACAATAAATTAATATATAAGGCAAGTCAAGAAAAACATGGTTACATTACAATCCTAAACATATTGATGTCAATGTGTTAAGAAGGTTTAACTCTGCTTAGGATTGCACTATAAAAGAAGAAAGCTAAGAAATTATTTATGTTCAGTGATGCCATCTAGGAAGAGTGAGTAGAATGATCCCATCATGTTTCAGATCGCATGTGGTCATGTTTGAGAATCAATTGTATATTTTACCATTATGATGAGCAGATTATTTAGCTGCTACTGTAATCTTTAATGTTCCTCTGTTATTCACTACTTTTATTTTTTACAGTAGTGCTTTCTAAAATAGAGTTTTTGATATCTAGATTTCACAGACTGTTTTGAAAGCAGGGATTAGACACAACAAGGTCACTGTTACCCGAAGATTAATTTGCAAGAGACACAAAATAGAAATGAGTTGCATTGTTAAGTGAAAGAAAGCATTGAGTCCTCTGTGAAGAAATTTTTTGTGCCTTGTTACTTGGGGCTTAGATGGCATTCTCATAGCTGGCTTTCTTCTTCCCGCTGCTGTAAAATTTAGCCTAATCAATGCTGAAAGCAGCTTTAGTTGTTCCATCCCAGATTTAAGCACATTGAGTACCATTAAAGGATATTTTACTTAATCACAGAAGAGATATAGGGTGTTGTAACACTTGGAACTGATGACATGTCATCGTAATGTCCAGTAAAATGTCATTCACACCAGACCCATCACTAGGCTTGCCCAGTTTCATCCCAGAAACTAATACTGTGCTTTTCAGTAGCCGATTGATTGATTGATTGATTGATTGAAACAAGAGATGGAGCATTTTCCCCTTGGTCTTGTTGATGTCCAGCTTGCCTACCTGCTGTGCAACCCAGCTGCTTGCTACAGTTTGTGTGGGAGTGAGTGGAGGACAAGACTAAGGAGAAACAGGTGAAGGATATGGTAACAAGAAATTGCTGGCTTGTCTCTTGCCAAAGCAAAGATCTCTAGGTCCTGTGTGGCAGCTCTTTTTAAGCTCTTAAAAATACCATGTTGCCCTTCAAAAGATGGTTGACATAAATGTACTTTCTGTTGTCTCCTTGAACACACATGTCTCCAGATCACAGGAACTAAGTATGATGCCTTGAGCAAGACATGCCAGCCAGAGGGGAAAGACTGAATTTCTGCTCTGTCTTTCTGTGTTCTACTTTTAATCAACAAACTGCAAGTCAGTGTGTTACTTGTGCAGCATTAATTTCTGCTTTACTGTGTGAATCCCGGGCAGCTGGTGGCATATAAATGAATAATGAAAGCAATGGTAAAATAGATTCTTGTGTTTATTGTAATGCATTTCTGTTTAAGAGTGCCAGGCATGGAATGGCCCCATAATAAGAAGCAATACTGAGAGTACAAGAGATATTTTAACATCAACCAAATAGAAACACACAATCCTTCTCAGTCTATGTATTAAAAAGGATAATTGCCACGTCCGAATACTGGAAAAGCTACTTTTCCCAGGTAACATCAGCTAGCAGCTTTTTAAAAAGCTGTCATGCTGGAGCACTTTGCATTGCTGGCTGCTTGTCCTGTCAAGGTGTGTTCCAGTGAAGGCAGTCCTTATGCTACTAGCAGCTGTGGCCTTGAACTTCTCAGTGACTATTGACATGCACATGGCACATTGTAAAATTTATATGAGGGAATCTTTTAAATGAAAGTGGAGGCTCTTGTTTTAATGGAATGAAATTGGAGTTGATCACAGTCAAATATTTTGGTTAGGTCCAAATTACTGCTTTCAGAAGGACTTCTTTCTTGAGCAGAAAGGTACCTTTGGATCCATTCCTTTGTATAATTTGATTCAATCTGTTTCTGATAATGCATTCCTAAATGAGTTTGGATGTATATCATTGTACACAAAGTATTAATTTGTAGCACTGATCTTTCATTTATTGTTCCTCCTGTAATGCCCCAAATGCAACAGAAGCATCCTCTAACAGTGGCATCGCTTCACAGGCTGCTTCCAGCATCCACTATCAATTAGTCCCTTCCGTGTGAGGAACTGCAGTAGCTCAGGAAAATTAATTGAAGTGGGAATCAAAGGCAAATTAATTTTCAAGCTGGATTTCAGTCAAGGAACTAGTCAGACTGTCCCTCTTTAATGACTGCAAGAGTTAGGTCTAAACATCTTGGTGTCTTTAATTTTCTATAAGGCTTGTGTTAATTATTGCTGTTAAGGAGCCAGTGGGCAGTGCAGAGAAAAGAGAAATAGCCATTAAATACATGAAGTCACTGTCTTTTCATTAGCAGACTACATGTAGCAGCCATCTGGGATCTAACCCAGATAATGACCAAATGAGCTTTATCAAGGAAGAGATCGACAAGTCGGACTGGCTGAAATCAAACATCAGAAGTTGTGCATTTTCTCAAATTCTTTCTCTGCAATTCTTGAGGAGCATGTTTATACATTCCTCAAGTTTCTGTTATGTTTAAATATCTAAGAGCGAATCAAAGTCGGGCATAATGTGAGAGAATGTATAACCAGCCACTGGTAAAAGTCCTTTTTCTATCATTTTTTCTCTTGGAATATGACTGTGTAAGCCAGGGACTGGGATACCCAACTTCCCAAGGCTGAAGAAGACCTAATGTCTTACTGCTCAGAGATGAGACTCTCCCTGAGACAAAGCTAGACTTTCCACTCCACATTCCCAGATATCTCTGCTGGGTGGTATTCCTACATACAAACACAATGACAGACCCAAGATTGGTTGGGCTGCAGTATCTTGGAATTGCTTATTTGGGAAAGTTGACCTTAAGGGCGGGACTGATAGTCAGAGATCTTCCTCAACAACTATTATGTATTGATATGGACATGTTGGGACACGTAAGCGCTAAGGAACCCATGCGGTCTAGTGCACCTTCAGGATTTAGAACAATAGCCAACTCGGATCCTAGTGCAGACCAATAGGTTTGCCCAGATCCTAAGGTTGACCTGTGATTGACTCTTACACTGTAAATAGCCAATCACAGGAGTGGGGTGTGTGTTGTGTGCTGCATGGATAAAAGCAGGGTTCGAGCAGGGTTTGAACCCCGGCTAGTTTGTCTTTAGTTGAGCTGAATTTCACTAATAAATATGAGCTGATCACTTTCTACGCGTCTGAACCCAGTACATTAAAACAACCAGTCATAATTGTTCATGATTGCACAGTACATTGACCCTCTTTGAAATGTCTAGTATTAAACTCAAAAATATACATGGGGCAGCCTGTTGTGGGGCTGAAACCTATAAGGAACAGGTTCTCTATTCCCAGCAGAACTGCTGTTAGAGGATGTAGCTCAAGCCAACCCAGGACCAAAGACTAATATCCTTCAAGTCCTAGGAATCAGGCTTTCCTGGAGAGCTAATTCTGTGCCACTGCATGATATACAAGAAAAACATGAGACCAGATTACTTGAAGGGGCACTTATTCTAAAATGAGCCAGCCTGTCAATTAAGATCGGCTTCTGCTGACTTGATCTGTGCCACCTCCACCGGCACACTCACACTCATAATGCGCAGGAACAGGGGTTTGTGCACACCAGTGACAAGGCCTTTTATTCCATTCCCACACCTTTATTCCCCTTGCACAGAGCTTTTTGAACTTTAGGCACCCAGTGAACACATTTTTCTTCTCCCAGATATTATGTGGAAGTTTCTTTTCCATCCTCCCCTCCATGGCTTTGACCTGCTTTGATCTCCTGCAGCTTCCTTTTTAAAATCTTTTAACTAATTTAGCTTGGAGTTTAAAACTGGGTTTTAAGCTTGGTCTCTCGTGAGAGTGAGAGAACAGAAGAGAACTGTTTTTAATAAATAAGATCTGATGCACTTCTTAAGTCTGGTCAATTTGTAATTGGGGGTAGACCTCCCAATCTCTCACTGCCTGTTTTTTGCCTCTCATCCAGCATGGTGTAGTGGGCTTTAATCTGGAGAACTGGGTTTCACTCCTTCATATGAAGCCTGCTAGGTGACCATGGGTCAGTCACAGTTCTCTCAGAACTCTCTCAGCCCCATCCTACCTCACAAGGTGGGGAGAAAAAGGGAAGGCCATTGTAAGCTGCTCTAAGTCTCCTTCAGATAGTAAAAGGTAAAGGTTCCCTTGCTCGAAAGCCAGTCGAATCCGACTCTAGGGTTGCGGTGCTCATCTCCGTTTCAAAGCCGAAGAGCCAGCACTGTCCGAAGACGTTTTCATGGTCATGTGGCCGGCATGACTAAACACCAAGGCGCACGGAACGCTGTTACCTTCCCACCGAAGTGGTACCTATTTATCTACTTGCAATTTCTTGCTTTCGAACTGCTAGGTTGGCAGGAGCTGGAACTAGAGATGGGAGCTCACTCCGTCATGCGGCACACTCAGGTCTTGAACTGCTGGACTACTGACCTTCCACAGCCTGCAGTTCAGCGTCTTAACCACTTGAGCCACTGCAGCTCCTTAGATAGTGAAAAGCAGAGTTTAAAACCAACTCTTCTTCATCATCCCATCTTCTCCATTACTTGTTCGTCTCTCTAGTAGGGGTGGGACCACCCTTTGTCCATGCTTAGACCAGGGCATGTGTAAATAGCACAGCACTCAGATTGCTGTTTATGTGTTCAGTCCAGGCTGATAGAAATAGTAAGCTTGGATCAAAAAGAAGGCATAAAGTAGTTGTGTAAATTACCTTTATAACTCAATGATGAAATGACCATGTTGAAAAAATGCCCACTCACAGATGATGGTGCAAATCCAAGGGAAAATATGTGTGCTTTATTATACCCAGAAGCAGGCTAAAGAGCAGTTTTTGTTGTGGACAACAGTTGGGGGGGCACAGTGTACAGAATTAATGTAACAGGTCATTTGCTATTGCTTAGGATCAAATGCTTTGTAACAGCTTAGGCTGATTATATTGCATTTCATTTTTTATGTTATATGCCGCACTGAGTACTTGAAAACAGCAGAAAACTGGAATACAAATAATTTTGTTCAGACAGTAGCAGGATGGTAAGGATCAGTTTCCTCCTGTCTTGGTGACATCAATGTGAACGGCTATTTTCCTTTGTTTCTCCCATTTTGGTTTTAAACCTCTCATTCAAACCATATAACCTTCCTCTTCCTAAATCCTTGTTCTAGTGCTCCTTTTTGTGGTTCCCTTGATCTTGAAGCTGTTCATTAGCACATCACAGTGATGTTGTATTAGCATTTCAGTGATGCTGCTATGTCTGATCAGAAGTTCCTATTGAAAGACTAGTTGTTTTCCTATGAAATTACTTTTTGTCTGCCTTTTTTTGTTCTCATGCTTTTTATTCCCTAATTCTACACAATGGCATTCCCTACTTTAATGCACAAATACTAATTATTTCAAAGGCCACTTTTATCTTTAGCCAGCCCAGAGAATCAAGGTGTTTTATTTTTGTCATTTTTTTCCTCTGGAGTGCTATACTCCCTCTGCTGGCTAGTAACATCATTTAAATTGGCTGTTAAGAAACAAAATGCCCCTTATGGTCTTTTTAGCAACTGGTTTATTGCACACAAAATCTTTTCCCACAAGCTAGCATGCTAGTTGTGTCAACCCTCCATAGTTTCTCCTGAGAAGATGTACACAGGTACATCTAATACAGTACAAAACGCCATTTGTATTTTTCTGAGATTTGTGTGATTTTATTCTATAATAGTGTAGTCCTAGGCTGAGCCCTCCTCTTCTCTAGTGTTCTCTTCAGCCAGTATCCATTGCATGGGAACAGAATGCAGTAGACTTTGTATACCTTATAGATGTATATACCCCCCCTTTTCTTGAAATTGTAAAAAACCCCAAGTTGTAGATCTGTCCAATACCTAGAACGTTTAGGATGAATAATAACAGCTTGGGGAAAATGCATGGTTGAAAGCTGTTTCTGTTACCTTACACATTCCCTATGAACATTCGGGTGTGGGGGGAAGCAACATGCAACCTTTCGCATGGTGCAGAATGTAGAACGAGCGTGCTGGTGCCCATAGCAAACCTGGCAACACCCACCAACACCCACCTGATGACTTCCCTCTGAGTGGAACTTACAGGCTCAGCCAACCACTAATGCCACCCCCACCCACCCCTATGGAGCACCAAAGGACAAGGAGGAAAGACCCAGGGACTTACATAACCCCAACAGAGGCAAGTGGTGTGGACATCCCTTCCATAGCCCACAAGGGAAGGGGGCCCATGTGGCAGACAGGATGCCCACCAATTCTCCCTGGCAAGGGTCTGACTGGCAGCAAAAGTGCTGCCCACACACAACCATCCTTGCCTCAAGCCAGACACAAAACTTTTGTGGAGAAGTCACCTTTTTGGTTGCATGGGCACCTATGGGCTATATTGTGGTTTTTGCTGGCATCACTTTACTGGAGTAAAGTTCTGGGGATCATTTTCAGGCTGGGGAAGTGTAGGGAGCAGACTAACTTGTGCCACACCCATGGGCCTGCCCCTTCCCCTGCCAGTGCAAATGGTTGCGCCAGTGGTGCTCTGATGAGCTGCACAGTGGTGCCTTGCTGGTATGTGGCTGCAGTGCAGCAACAGCAGGGCACTACAGCAGTGTATTGGCATGTCTTGGTGATATGCTGGCACAGTGGTTGGTCATTCCATCCCCCACCACCACCCGGAATGCATTGTTGATGTCACACCTTTAGTGATGTATGATATAGCTATTCCAGCAGTCTTGTTTATAACTCTGGTGAGGTATCCAAAGGAAGGTTTAGGGCCATGATACATACCTGCAATGCTTTTTAAAAATGCTTCTCAGTAATCATTTATATGAATATTCAGAAAAGCCAACAAAGAAGTATAATTATACATTATGATGAAGAAATAAAAGAGCTGGGGAAAGTTAGCAAAATGATGGCAACCTGTATTCACTATTTAAATATAATCTAGGCAAGAGGGAGGAGCAAATTTCCACCACAGTAATAGTGATGTTCGAATTTGCTTTTCTGAAATATCTTCAAATGGTAAGAAAGAGAGAGAATGATGCAAATCCTGACAGCCAAAATCCCTTGTGGTAAACTTCTCTGCAGAATGTATTACTAGCAAAATTAGTTTGAATTCCAGGAGACTCCATGAGTGGTTTTGTTGATTCATTGTAATAGCCTCTGCTACAGAACAGGATCACCCTTGGTGTTTGTCTGTGACATATAGCATTTCTTTGAATTATAGGGCTGCAGCGTAGTGCAGTCCAGCTCCGGTTGAGAGAACGACAAGGGGGCTACAATCGCAGCTGTAAACCCAGCATGGGGGAATGGCATCATCTAAGTTTATAAGTTGTGACATTCTAAAGTAGTGTAAAAGATCACGCTGGGTTACATATGACCTACAAAGGCAGTTTCTGAAACTCATTAGGTAGTGCAGCCTGACAGAAAGCATTGCTTCATTGCAGCGCTTGATAGTTTTCCTGCCCACTGGGAAAACAACACTAAAGCCTTCCAGCACAAATTTGAACTGGGAATACCTTTGCAGATGGATAACACTGCTATTTTTATGGTAACTTTTTTTTTAACCTACCTTGTGACAGAGTATTGCACAAAATGTGTGTGTGTGTGTGTGTGTTGAAAACATTGTTCCGTATTTACCGAAGTGAATAGAATGTTTTGTATTGTATAAATTCCAAGTATGAGAATTCAGGGCTGATGTCACTGTAGGCTGCAAAAATTACACACAAGTTTTCATTTTTTTAAAGGCATGGAGGCTGGTTCTGCAGGTATTTTTACTTTGTAATAATGGGCGCTTTCACACATGCTGAATAATGCCATTCCAATCCAGCAACTGTTTGCAAGTAGATTTTGCCATTTTATACAGTTAAATCTAGTTGGAAAGTACACTGAAAATGGATTGAAAGTGCTTTATTTAGTGTGTGTGAAAGCACTGAATGTTTTGTGCATTTTCACGCATATATAAAGGCAAATGAGTGTTTTATCTCGATGTATATTTTATTCATTTGTGTACACCTTTTGCATACACCTGTACAAGTAGTCATTGTATATTCAATATATATATTGTGCATTATGCAAATTATATTGTGTTCATCAGTAGATTTTGCAAATCCTGCATGTATAATATTGAGCCCTTCTCATGGGACTTCGTTTTGAAGCAAAAATGGTGTCAGGAAAGGCTTACAATCCAAAAGAGCAGAGGCTTCAGCATTACCCTGTAACCATAACCTTCAGGAGGGAAGGGACCATTGGCAGCCCTTCCATTCTGTCAGACACACCAGGTGAGTAGCACCACTGGATCGTGTTGGCAAGTGTGCTTTAAATGTATTATTTGTGCTATGCTGATGCCTGTATGTCTGTAATGTCTCTGCATTTGGGTGTATGGGATTTGGGAAATGCTGTGTGCTTTGCAGTTTGCTTGCTTTGGCTTGCTTGCACCTGGAAGCTGCTGTGTGCAGGGCCTGCTCTGCCTGTATAGGCATGATAATGGGCACCACACACGCACATCCACGCCTTCCCATCCTGCCTTGGGACAAAGAAGACATTCTCCATTATGCTCAGCCACATGGACTCTTGGAAACAACGACTGGTCCACCATGAAGGAGTTCCTAGATGACATGTAACCCTTATCTGGTTTGAATCACAAAGATAACATCCTTTTTATTACCTTCTGGACCAGGCCAGCATCTGCAAGTCAAAGGTTACTATGGCAATACAACTTTGACACCTGACTAGATGGCTCCCATTGAAGTTTAGGCTTAGATTTGAATATTGCCCCACTCCCCTCTAGGTAGATGCGTCACTACCCATCAGCCTATAGGTGTAGAGAAGGGGACGGATTGTAGGTGGAGGTTGGCTTTGTGCCAACCCCCAAAAGCTAGGTATTATAAGGCAAAGCACAGCCTTTGTTTCTCTGTTAGCTATCCAATTTCCTATTTCACCCTTGCAACTTAAGTCTACTGCAGGTGATTCTTAAGTGTTCTCTTGGGTCACTACCAAAAGAACCCACACGTGTTTGGCTGGACCATTCAGTGTGATTTAGAGTCCCTAAAGATAGTACTTTTGTTCCTGTCCTTTCTGCTGAGAAGAGTTACTTCTCGCCTGGAATCAGAAAGTATCAATCGCTACCCTTCTGTGTACTACTCATTGTTAGTCTGAAATTATTATTTTCCTTACTGATTGCTTTCTATATATCTATTGTAACTAAAGGAACTTGTGTGTATGTGTGAACGCATCTGTTTTTGTGTGCTTGAGAAATCAACAATATTTAGTAAAGACAACATTTATTCTTTAAACATCAGCTGTGTTGTCTCTCTTCTTGGGAAAAAGGAGAGTCCGTTCTGACTCCGCTCTCTGGATAGACGGGTAAAACGAACTCACTAGCCCACTGTCATACATAAGGCAGAGTTGGGCCACAGGAATAATCTCCACTAGGGGGAGTTCCGCTATCAATCGTGCAGGAGCTTTAACCAAGTACCAACACAGAGGTGTAAGGGGCTCTGGCTGAACCATATAATTCATGGGTATTTTGTTCCCTGCCTTGATGTTTCATTATAGTATGTGAAAATGATATATTTGTTAAAGACAGATATGTGAGATTACTAATGGTCAATATAACTGATGTGCAGCAACAGGAATTTGCACACCAGTTTGATTTATAGGCCCATATAATCAAATCTACTTATTGTATGGGCTGCTGATTCTTCGTGGATGTCTTCAGATGGGCACCCTGTGGGTGGCGATGTATTGATCAGGGTGGGGTCCAATAATTCACTGGAGTATTTGGATTAACTAGTGAACAGTCCTGTACAGAGGAGTAATAATAAAACACAATTTGTTCAGCAAACCTCCCCCATGTGGAGATCTATCCAGGGAACAGTGAAGACAGAGGAAGATAGTTGATCTTTGGCTGCCTAGATTCCAGAAGCAGAAATTGAGGAGAAACAACTTTGGGGCTTCTGAGCTTGTTAAATTCTGTGACTTGCATTGATCCAGGCATGTAGTTTTAACCCTACCTAGGCTCACTGCTTGTTTGCAACTGTTTCTTCTGGACCTGTAAATGTTCAGGGACCTCAAAAGATCCCAGAGCTGCTTTCCTTGAAGAAGGCTGGCCCTTTTCCCATTGCTCAGTTATACAAGAGGGGAAAACAACAGTTTTAGAGGACAAATTCTTCTAGTTGCTATATAAAACCGCATTTTATAAAGCACCTAGTTGAATGCAGATCGTCATTAGACTTGCATCCATCAAAGGTAAAAATCTGGGATTTAAACTTGTTTTCCTGTTGAGGAGGTACTGAAGTGATGCTTTCTATGTAGTTATGAATTTTAATCTTCTGGCAGGAACTGTCCGGATGTGTTATTCTGTGATTTCAATTACTGCCAGTGCTTAAGCTGGTGTCTTTCAGGTTCTGGAGCTTGCTTTTGAAGTATATTTCTCTGCCCACTTCCCTGAAAATCCTATCTAAAGGTTTCACTAGGGAGGCTAATAAAGTCAGCCTGAATGCAGAGAGAAGTGCTACTGTTCACAGTTCATTAGATCATAGAACATTTTCTTTAAAATGTTGATTTGATGGTGACTTAGGTTTTCTTTGTTGGTGATCCCCCAACATGTGGATATATCAAAGCTAGCTGAATATTTATTTTCTACAGTCTTTTCTAATGGGCTTGTAAATTAATGTTCTTTGATATAATAGTTTTCCTTCACTGATTAAATTCTACTGCGCTTGAATAGACCTTAAGATAATACCAGGTTGGAGTCTAAAAAGAGAAAGATGAGTAGTAGCTAACCAGGTCAAGTTATTTGGCTGGTATGGGCACACCCTCCTTTCTTACAAAAGAATTTTTACCAAAGAATATGTGAATAGTCTTTGTCTGTGGGAAGGAAGTGAGAGAAGATTAATCTGCTATTGACTGATGCACTTGAAACATGGAGAGTTCTGTAAATAGCTTGCGGTACTAGCTTTCCTAGTGTGGTGTGACCTGCTAGTATGCAGCCATGGGAGTTGTGCCATTTTCCTCCAAGCCATCACAAACAGGAAGTGGTGGCTGATCAATACAATAGACAGAAGTGTTAGGCAGCCAGGGGCAGCTGAAAGCATTTTGCCACAACTGCCTTCCTTCTGTGCTGCCCTGCCAATGCTTCTATAGCCTGCCTTGGGACTGGGTGGCAGAGGCACAAGTGTTGGGCATGGTCATCTCCTCCTTTGCAGCCCCACAGGCTAGGTGAGCGTCAGTCAATGCTTCTCAAACCCACTTTAGAGATAAGAAGCATGGGTGTGCATCTTGATGATATGTACATTCTCTACCCTACTGAGGTAGGGCTTCTGACCCTATGAAACATGGGTATGAGACAACTGTAATTGCCCTGGAAAATGATCTGCTCCTGGACCTTGTCAGAAGAAATTCATGATACTGTTTAACTTCTCAGCAGGTTTTGATAATTTGATCATATAATTCAGTTGAAAGCTGGTAGGGCTATTGGATTTGGATCTTAAATGATTCTGCTCTGTGTATGTGTGTGTGTTTAAATCAGGATGCATCCAGTGGGTCATATAATGGGTCAGTAATACTAACTTATCTCCTGCGGTATTACATAGGGATAGACTTTATCACCAGTTAAGAAATGTAGCAAAACATCATAGGCATATGAAGAAAGAAATGTCTTTCATGTCTTGTTTTTACTACTAAGAAGCAGGTATTTGCCTGCCACACTAGGAAGAGCTCATTAAGTTAATTGGGTCAACATGACAACCCCCAGAATGCCTATCGTATTAAAAATCACTGTCTCTGTTAAAGAGCTTGGGGCAATGTTGGGCCGAATCAACTCAACCTTGAAATACAACTTGTAGTCTGATTAGATGCCTCTAACTTCATTCTAAGTTTCGAGGTTAGTAGATTTTCAGGCCCAAAATAAATTATAGGTTCAGGGAATTTTGTGACCCAGGCTATAGATAGACTGTAGCGTTAGACCTAATATGGTATTTTGAAAAAAGCTTTGCAATAAGTTGAAGAGGGAAGCCATGTTGGTCTACAGTAGAAAGTGCAGTAGCACCTTAGAGACCGACAAGTTTTTCAGGGTGTTAGCTGTTGAGAATTAAAGCTCCCCTTCAGACAAAGGGAGCTTTGACTTTCAAAAACTTATACCCTGAAAATCTTCTTAGTCTTTCAGGTGCTTCTGGATTCGAATCTAGCTCTTACATTGCAATAAAATACACTTCTTGAACACTGCTGTTATCAACAGTATATTATTATTGCTAGTCCTTTGGTGATTTTACACTGGAGTGCACAACTGCAAAAGGTTTTTAAATAATAAACAGTAAGTTTACCCAGTGGGCAAATAGTACCAAGCCGTTTAAGATCAGGGAAATAGAGAGGAAGGCATAAGCCCCCCCCCCCATTTTACTGTCCTGATATGAATTGGGCCCCTGCGAACCCACTGCGAACTCACAAAGCATATCTGATTGAAAGTCCTCATGGCAGACCCACACACAACCTGAGAACTTAGTAACATGTAGTTAGGCTCCATCAGGCAGTGCTTATGACATGAGGAGCAAGAATCTTGAGAACTGTCATTGTAGTAGAAAAGATGTCCAGAAGGTGCCCGTGAAACTGTACAATCATATATCATACAGCATGATAGCAATGAATACATTAGAGGAGAAAAGTATTACATTTCTCAAATAAGAGAAAATTGGATGTTGGGCATTCAGAAAAATGCTGTATCCCCATTACAGAGGTGTAACCTGCAAGGCAGGCAGATGTAGTCTTTACAACACAAGTGAGTTCAAAGGAAGGCATTTCTTTCTGTTTCTATAGTGTTGGTCTCTCAGCCTATGGAATCACATACAGCACAGAGTCCACTTACACAATAGTTGTAATTTCATTAAAGGTAGTTGAAAATGTGGTAAGGCCTGGAGTTTTTAATCTGGGATAAAGACAGCAATAATTTGGCAATGCCCACAGCTGCTAACCTTTCACAGGCTCACACATATAATGGGATCTTCCCGTGGTAAATGGAAATGTGGATCGTGCCATATTCTAAGATGGGTTCAGCATATGTTGTTTAGTAAATTACTTGCTGTGTTGAATCCCAAATAGTATAGCAATAGCACTTTTATTTAAAACAATACACCATCCGTGTTTAGAAATATATGTGGAAGTAAAGCTAGGGGGTATAGTGGTTAAAGTGTTGGACTGCAACCAGGGAGACTCAGGTTCAAATTCCTGTTTGCTATAGAACTTATTGGGTGACCATGGGTCAATCATTCTCTCTCATCCTAACCTACCTCACAGGGTTGTTGCGAGGATAAAATGTGGGCTGGGAGATGTGCTATCCTGACCTCCTTGATGTGGAACAATGGGATAAAAATGAACTAAATAAGGGGAAGGCAGTACACTCTTCTATTTTCCAGAGAAGACATACATTTGGCAGAGTTCTGGAAGCTGTAGAGGACCCATAGTACCTTCTCTGGGAAACAGGCATGGATATTTCTCTTCCCACATAACCTTTCCATCCATCTTAAAATAATTTCTGCATATCTATTCAAAAAATAACACATAAAGCAGCTCCCAACTGCAGCAAGTTTTCTATCAAATTATGTGCAATTTAGGTACAATCTATGCTCTTACACAAGCTGGATTCACTCTGTGTTATAGCACTTAACCAGTACTAATGAACGCATCCAGATAGGTATTTTTAGAGACGGGGATTTTCTCAAGAGGATTAAGCTTTCCCCTATGAACTTCACTAAACATAGGCCTATTATGCACTAACATCTTACTGCAGATTTTCCAAGCAGTAAGCCTTTAAGCTTGACTTCGGATTCTGTCCCCACCTTACACAGCATTCTTTTTCCTCTGGTGTATTTATTCTGTAGCTGCGAGGTTTTAAAAATGCACTTTTCTAAATCAGGGTGGGAACGTCACTTGTGATGTATGGGGGGTGGCATCCAAAGTTTTAAAAAAATTACGCAACTGCCTTCTTGCAGCTGCACAGTAGCGTCCAGCAAGCACCTTCCATTTAAATCCTTGTGGTTCAGGTTTTGTGCATGCATTTTAGCATTAGTTTGTTGAATAAAAGGGAACAGAAAGGAAGGCAAGCAAAGGGGGAAAACCCACTTTTGAAATTGAGCAGATTTTCCCTGAAACTGACAAGCGGTTGTGAAAGCCTTGTTTTCCATATTGCCGTAAGGATTATTTTCCATAATGCCACAGGGGATTCTCTGCTGTGTTATTGGTCACTGTGGAAAAAATGAGAAAGAGTCACACAAGCTCATAATATGGGGGAGCATCTTGAGTGTACAGCATGTGTGGTAGAACCCACTGACACTGGCATTGCAAGCTGTGATTGTTGGCAACATGTGTGTGTGTTTGTGTGTGCGTGCATGCCTATGCAAAGTCAGCTGCAACTCCACCACACTTTGCACAGGGCTGCAACTTGTATGCGGAAGGAGTCCTCTGGCAGAAGTTCTGGAGAGTTTTTTTGTTTTTTTATGTTGCTGCATTTATTTAAAACTATTTCATCCCTTCTCTTCAAGCGTCTGATTTCCAACACAATTAAAGCCCCAATAACAAAAACCCTTGTACTCAAATAATGGGTGCCAATGTAACACTTCACTCTGGCATGGGTAGTGACAGAGTGGTGACCTGGGGCTACATTGGCTGCCCAGCGGAGGCGCAGAGCTGGCTCCTGTCACAGTTCCTCACTGGGTGCAACTAAAGCTCAGGCATTCTGGGAAAGGGCCCAAAGGCAGACGGAACCTCACAGGGCAAAGTAGTGAGTTGAGTGGCCTCTTTCTCCCACACCTGATCTCTTGCAACAAAGTTCCCAACTGCCCTAGGAGTGGCTGTTTTTCCTCTGCCATCCATCCACCTTCCAGTTTCAGGTGCCCCTCGGCTCCCCCTCCGTGTCTCATTTGCTTGTTTAAATCTTAAGATACTTATATCACCTTTTTCTCCCTATTGGGAAAATTTAAAGCATCTTTCTCTGTTCATCCATTTTATCTTCACAGCAACCACCCTGTCAGGTAAGAGAGGCAGAGAAGGAATGACTGGCCCAAGGTCCCCCAGCCAGCTTCCACAGCAGAACTGGGATTCGATCATGGGACTCACAGGTTCAACTCTGGCACTCTCAACACCACAGCACCACTTCCTTTCCTCACCCAAGGTCTCAAAAAGCCAGATCCTATGCAGAATAGCTAGAAATGAGTCTAGTGACACCTTAGAGACCAATAAGTAACTGTGACCATCAGAAAGCAGTGATTGTTTGGGATAGCTTTGCAAGAGGTATTTGGTGCTGCACACGTAACTCATGCCCATGTTTAACAGGTGCAGGAAGCATATTTCACAGTGCCTTGTACATCTCTGGGTGACCAGGCTTCCTGCCGGTCCCAGAAGTATTAAAGTGAAAAATGTTCTCAAAGTTTTATACTTCCCATCCCACTGTCTCACCTCTTCACATCTCATGTCAATTTCATCCCAGGCTGATGATCTCCGCCTTTATTTTGTTTGCATGCAGCATGGAAATCCTTTTTTTTTTTTTTTTTGCACTGGGGACGCTACCATTTGCCTCCTCTCCAATCCCTGTTTCAAGTCAATACCAGCAGCAAACTAAACCTCGCGCAGCTCCTTTTAAACTCCCCCACCATTTAATTCAGCAATACAAGACTAGTGATAGGCTTATGCCGCTTGTAAAAAAAAAATAAAAATGAAGGGAAAATGGAGCTTGTACACTGATGGAGGAGGGATGATGGTGGAAGGTGCAGAGTGGGAGGAACAACCTCAGTGTGGGCAGTGGAGTGGCCTTTGAGGGGAGGTGGAAGGGCGGGGGGGGGAATCCAAGGGAATCTGTATGCTTTTGAATTACCTTTGGCTTGGAAGCAAAGCAAGGGGAAACCCGGCACAAAAGCACTCTCAGAAAACTTGGAGAAACAGCAAATGGAAAGCAAACTGAGCTCTGAAGGGACGCAAATCAATGCAGAATGAAAAAGAAAACCTGACGGACACGCACAGTGAAAGCAAGGCAAAACATCCATGCATAATAGGCCTTAGTCTGAGAGGTGAACGAATTAGGAGTTATTCACCTAGACAGAAAAAAAGGATCAACTCCAAGAAAAGCTGTGATGGGAGAAGAGTATTGATATCTGGCCATCATTGTATCTAGTGGCTCTAAATGGCAAACTGTGAACATTTCAGGTTGAAAAGTAGATACTACTTATGGTGGTTCAGAACAACTGCTAGATGTAAAGACATCAAGCTTTCCCATTCTGTATTCAAAACTAAAGAAGGGCCTGGCTTGATAGTTAGACATTAAACATTTGTGACCTATATTTCTTAAAACCAACTCTCTTGCCTGTGGCAACAGCTTTGCTATTTGAGCAAAGCCTCCTGAAGGTGCAAGGAGGTAAGATTAACACCTGTTATTACCTAGGCATTTTCTGGTGTGCCCTCACCTGGTGGAATGGCCTGCCTGAGAGTGTCATGAAGCCTCCCATAGTTCTGTTGTTTTGCAGAATGTGTCAACAAGATTTGCCCAGGAGAGCACTCTTGTAAAGGGAATAGGGTTGTAGTTTTAGGCTTGGGTCCAGCAATAAGCAAATGGAAACACAGTGCCCTGAGTTGCACAAGATCTTGCAGAAGCAGAAATGCAAGTCGAGATATAATAAGCTTGACTTAGTGCAAGCAGATATCATGGTCTTTTTCTAGTGATTCCACTGGTATAAAAGTTCTAGTGCAAGAGGAAACTGTGCTGGATACAAACCCGAATATTCGTATTGCGTTGTTTTCTAATTTAATAATTTGCCTGGAGTCTCAAAAAGAAGAAGACGAGAAGAAGAGGTTGGATTTATACCCTGCCCTTCACAACCCGAAGGAGTCTCAGAGCAGCTTACAATCCATTTCCCTTCCCCTCCCCACAACAGACACCCTGTGAGGTAGGTGGGGCTGAGAGAGCTCTCTCAAGAACTGCTCTTGAGAGAACAGCTCTGAAAGAATTTATGACTGACCCAAGGTCACACCAATAGCTGCATGTGGAAGAGTGGGGAATCAAACCTGGTTCTCCCAGATAAGAGTCTGCGCTCCTAACCACTACACCAAACTAACTCTGTAAGGTGAGCTGTAAATGAAGCAAATTATGATAATTTGCCGTAATTTGCCACCACAGGTGTGATTAGTTTGCCACTTTTCTGCTCTGCCCTTATCACACAAGATCTTCTTATTTATTTAAATATTGATACACTTCCTCTGAAGACACCAGATGACTTACAAATGCAATATCAGATTGCAATAGTATAATAAAATCAATACCAGTCATCCCAACAAACATACACAAAAAGCAAGGCAGCCTAAAATTATAAAACACTCTCTCCTGTAACTATCAGGCAGATTTCTACATCTCTGAAACAGGGTCCTTACAACAACAACAAAAACCCCAGTGCCCCCTGCTGCTCCTCTGGCAGAGTATTTCATACTGTAAGTCTTATGATCAATAATGCCTAGCCTAGTGTGAGGCAAAGCAGAGCAGACTGATGGTCAGGAGCGCAGGGCAAGGAGGAGGCCCTAGGGAACCTAGAAAGGACTATAACAGGAAAGGTGGTTGGTGAAATATGATGGCCCCAGACTGTGAAGGGCTTTAATTCCTAGAAGGACACTAACTCCAATTCCTTGTAATGTATGAAGGCAGGTGCCTGGATAAAACTGAGATTATTTACTCTCATAAACCAGGATTCTAAACCAGGATTTAATCCTGGTTGAGGACCCAAGTTTCCCGAGAGTAAAGAAACATTCACATATCTGAATACTGCATACCTATGTCATGAGGCCCCCTCATGGATCACTGCCTTGTTGTGGCGAGGGGGCTTGCGTGGTTCGATGAAGCTGGGGGCTATGCCATGGAGGGCCACCCAAGACGGACAGGCCACAGCAGAGAACTCAGAGCAAGAGTGATCCCCTGGAGAAGGAAATGGCAACTCACTCCAGTATTTTTGCCAAGAAAACCCCATGGACAGTATCAAAAGGCTAAAAGATATGACGCCGGAAGATGAGCCCCTCAGGTCGGAAGGTGTCCAATATGCTACTGAGAAAGAGCAGAGGGCAAGTACAAGTAACCCCAGAAAGAGTGAAGCGGCTGGGCCAAAGCCGAAAGGACCCTCAGTTGTGGATGTGTCTGATGGTGAAAGGAAAGTCCAATGCTGCAAAGAACAATACTACATAGGAACCTGGAATGTAAGATCTATGAATCAAGGTAAGCCTGACGTGGTCAAAAATGAGATGGCAAGACTGAACATCGATATCCTAGGAATCAGTGAACTAAAGTGGACAGGAATGGGCGAATTTAACTCAGAAGACCATTATATCTACTACTGTGGCCAGGAATCTCGTAGAAAAAATGGTGTGGCCTTTATAGTCAACAAGAGAGTGCAAAAGGCAGTACTGGGATACAATCTCAAAAATGACAGAATGATTTCTGTCCGATTCCAAGGCAAACCATTCAACATCACAGTAATCCAAGTCTATGCCCCAACCACTGATGCAGAAGAGGCTGAAGTAGACCGGTTCTATGAAGACCTACAACACCTCATAGAACTAACACCAAAAAATGATGTCCTCATCATCATAGGGGACTGGAATGCTAAAGTAGGAAGTCAAAAGGTAACTGGAATAACAGACAAGTTTGGCCTTGGAAAGCAAAATGAAGCAGGGCAAAGGTTAACAGAGTTTTGTCAAGAGAACACACTGGTCATAGCGAACACCCTTTTCCAACAACCTAAGAGGCGACTCTACACATGGACATCACCAGATGGGCAACACCGAAATCAGATTGACTATATAATTTGCAGTCAAAGATGGAGAAGCTCTATCCAGTCAGTAAAAACAAGACCTGGAGCTGACTGTGGTTCAGATCATGAGCTACTCATTGCAAAATTCAGACTTAAACTGAAGAAAATCGGGAAAACCATGAGGCCATTCAGGTTTGACCTAGATCACATCCCTGATGAATATACAGTAG
This sequence comes from Gekko japonicus, assembly GCF_001447785.1. Taxonomy (NCBI): domain Eukaryota; kingdom Metazoa; phylum Chordata; class Lepidosauria; order Squamata; family Gekkonidae; genus Gekko; species Gekko japonicus. The sequence continues at coordinate 430,478 of NW_015166423.1, forward strand.
AGGTGAAGAATAGATTCAAGGGTCTGGATTTGATAGATAGAGTGCCTGAAGAACTATGGACAGAGGTTCGTGACATCGTACAGGAGGCAGCAATCACCACCATACCAAAGAAAAAGAAATGCAAGAAAGCAAAATGGCTTTCTGATGAGGCTTTACAAATAGCAGAGGAAAGAAGGAAAGCGAAAGGCAAAGGCGAAAAGGAAAGATTTACCCAACTGAACGCAGATTTCCAGAGAACAGCAAGGAGAGATAAGGAGGCCTTCCTGAATGAACAGTGCAAAGTAATAGAAGAAAACAATAGAATGGGAAGGACTAGAGATCTCTTCAAGAAAATTGGAGAAATCAAGGGAGCGTTCCATGCAAAGCTGGCCATGATAAAGGACAAAAACGGTAGGGACCTAACAGAAGCAGAAGAGATTAGGAAAAGATGGCAAGAATACACAGAAGAACTATACAAGAAAGACCTCAATGTCCTTGACAAACACGACGGTATAATCACTGACCTTGAGCCAGACATCCTGGAATGTGAAGTTAAATGGGCCTTAGAAAGCATTGCTAACAACAAAGCTAGTGGAGGTGATGGTATTCCAGCTGAGCTATTCAAAGTCTTAGAAGATGATGCTGTTAAAGTGCTGCACTCCATTTGCCAGCAAATTTGGAAAACGCAACAGTGGCCACAGGATTGGAAAAGATCAGTATACATTCCAATCCCAAAGAAGGGCAACGCCAAGGAATGTTCAAACTATCGCACAATTGCACTCATATCACACGCTAGCAAGGTCATGCTCAAGATCCTACAAGCTAGGCTTCAACAGTACGTGGATAGAGAACTACCAGAAGTACAAGCTGGGTTTCGAAGAGGTAGAGGAACTAGAGATCAAATTGCCAACATTCGCTGGATTATGGAGAAAGCAAGAGAGTACCAGAAAAATATCTACTTCTGCTTCATTGACTATGCTAAAGCTTTTGACTGTGTGGATCACAACAAACTATGGCAGGTCCTTAAAGAGATGGGAGTACCAGACCACCTCACATGTCTCTTGAGAAACCTGTATAAGGGCCAAGAAGCGACAGTTAGAACCGGATACGGAACAACTGATTGGTTCAGCATAGGAAAAGGAGTACGACAAGGATGTATACTGTCACCTTGCTTATTTAATATATATGCAGAGTACATCATGCGAAATGCTGGCCTGGATGAATCACAAGCGGGAATTAAGATTGCTGGGGAAAAGATCAACAACCTCAGATATGCAGATGATACCACTCTAATGGCTGAAAGTGAAAAGGATCTAAAGAGCCTCTTGCTCAGAGTAAAAGAGGAGAGCGCAAAAGTGGGCTTGAAGCTCAACATCAAAAAAACTAAGATCATGGCATCCGGCCCCATCACTCCTTGGCAAATAGAAGGGGAAGTCGTGGAAGTAGTGACAGACTTCACGTTCCTGGGATCCCAGATCACCGCAGACTGTGACTGCAGCCATGAAATTAAAAGACGCCTGCTCCTTGGGAGGAAAGCGATGGCGAACCTAAACAGCATGATAAAAAGTAGAGACATCACCCTGCCAACAAAAGTCCGCATGGTCAAAGCAATGGTATTCCCAGTAGTCATGTATGGCTGCGAGAGCTGGACTATAAGGAAGGCCGAGCGCCGAAGAATAGATTCTTTTGAACTATGGTGCTGGAGAAGACTCTTGAGAGTCCCTTGGACTGCAAGAAGAACAAATCAGTCAATCCTCAAAGAAATCAACCCTGACTGTTCCCTGGAAGGCCAGATAATGAAACTGAAGCTCAAATACTTTGGCCACCAAATGAGAAGGGAGCACTCACTGGAGAAGACCCTGATGCTGGGAAAGATTGAAGGTCAAAGAAGACGGGGACGGCAAAGGATGAGATGGTTAGACAGTGTCA
>NW_015166423.1:433672-433851 GCF_001447785.1 Gekko japonicus
AGAGATATGGAGACTTTTCCATCCTCCTTTGCATCAATTTGTCTTTGTTGGCAATGGCAACCCTAGGCCTGCAAGCACTCTCAGGGTGACTTCATGCCTCCAGACTGGCATGGCATCACTAGCCCTGGCTGCCTATGGAAGCTGCCTGGGTGATTTCGGAACAGCCACAGACTTTCTGC
>NW_015166423.1:433990-442531 GCF_001447785.1 Gekko japonicus
GTTTTTTGCCTAGAAAGAGGCTGCTGAGAGGGGAGGAGATAAAGTTGCCAGCTTAAGGTATGGAAATTCCTGGAGATTTGAGGAGTGGAGCCCGGAGAGGGGGACCTCAGACAGGTACAGCGCCATAGAAACGGAAGGCCGATGCCTCCGTCGCCCGGCCGAGATTGGGGGGGTGGGGGCGAGGCAGGCGATGGAAGGCCGATGCCTCCGTTGCCTGGCTGGAGTGGCCGCGGGGGGGTCTGGAGTCGGGCGGCCGCTGGCGGGGGACGCAGTCGCCCGGGCCGAGATTGGGGGGGCAAGGCGGGCGACAGAAGGCCGAGGCCTCCGTCGGCCGGCCCTCTACAGAATCCACCCCCCAAACCTCCAGGTATTTCCCTCCTTAGAGCTGGCAACCCTACATTCCCCTCAGTGCCTGTTGGTAGGCAACTAAGCTTGGTCCTGTCTCCTATTTTGGGCTTTGGGAGAAAACACATTGGGGCCAGTCCTGATAGGGTTGCCAACTCCAGATGGGAAATTCCTGGAGATTTGAGGGATGGAGCCTGAAGAGGGTGAGGTTTGAGGCGGGGTGGGACCTCAGACAGGTACAATGCCATAGATGCCACCCTCCAAACCAGTCAGTCCCTCATGTGGAACCATTGTTGCCAATCTCCAGGTGAGGGCTGGAGACCACTCAGAATCACAACTGCTCTGCAGAAGGGAGGGCAGAAGTCAGCTGAAGTCAAAGGGGCAGATAATGGTAGGTTGATGGTTACTCTGGGAAGGAGATGGGGTTGCCAACTCTAGGCTGGACAATTCCTGGGGATTTGAGGGGTGGAGCCTGGAGAGAGTGGGGTTTGCAGAGGGGTGGGACCTCAGACAGGTAGAATGCCATAGACTCCACCCTCCAAACCAGTCATTTCGTCCTGAGAAACAATTGTTACCAATCTCCAGGTGAGGGCTACAGATCACTCAAAATTACAACTGCTCTTCAGGTAGCAGAGATCAGTTCCTCTGGAGAAAACAGTGGACTCTGTCATTATACCCTGCTGAGGTCACCACAGCAAATTGACACTGTTTGCCCAAAGCCAGAGCACTCCCCCAGAGCCTCTTTCTAGATCTCGTTGTATTTATTTCCACAACGGGCCTTATTCCTAGTCCAATTATACAGTTGCACCGGGTTTTCCTTTGTTATCAGTGAATAAAGATTACATTCTACTGGCTGAGGTCAGGCAAATTGCCAGCAAAGGCTATTTTTATTAAGATGTTGAAAAACCAAACAGGACACACTAGTCTCCCAACTGTAAATTGGTGATTAACCTAACAGTTAGATAGACTTTTGTGAGTACAGCCCTATTAATTAAGTAGCAGTTGGGTTAATCAAGATACCAAAAGTAATTTGTTGAAATAAATATTTTATTACCGTGGTCATTAATAAAGCAAGAAGGTTTATAATAATGTTCAGACTTTGTCTTCTAGTATGTGAATATATAGAAAGAGAAAAAATTAATATTTGCAACTGTTTATATACATATATTAATCAGATTTAAGTCACTCAAGTTAATTACTAGTATATCATTCCTCTAGTAAGTATTGGTGGCAGTTGTCATTTGGTACATTTATCACCGAAACAGTGGGGATTTTTAGAACAGAGGTATGTTCAGTCTGATATTTTGTGATGTGCTCAAGGTGAACAAAGCTAAGAAGCCATGGATTTTTGCGCTTTCCCAGTGGGCATATATGCTACCAAATATATGCACATGGGTCATCCCATATGATTATCTGCACATGGGTTATACATTGTTTTGTGGGTAGAGATGCCTTTCACGTAGGAAAACATAATCCATGAAATTGCCATTAAGTTCACAGTAGGTGGCTGATAGGTTTGTGAAAGTAGCTGACAGCTTCAGTGTCTAGTAGTGTAACTAATTTGATACATAACACATTTAGTTCAACACTCTTTACAAAAGTGATGCAGGCATGATCCTATGATCATGAAACATGTTGAGTCATTCACCAAACTAAAGAAATACTGAAAATGTCCACTCATGTGGACTTCAGCCTGAAAAATAAATTATGTGAATTGGTTGTTAGTATTATGGATTTAGTTTCACTGTGGTTCCCAACAGATGCTAAGATACCACATCTTAGGTTTTTTCTGCACAGATGTTTATCAGTTCTGGACCCACACGTCTTCAGTTTTTGCTAATTTCGACATATGTTTTGGTGCCTATAGGTTTCACTTTGATTTTTCCATGGCTTTTCTCTGGGTTTTGGGGGAGCACTTTTACCCCAATCTTTTTTTCAAACCAGTTTGAAATTGCCTTTACTCTTTGTGTGTAATGGTTCAATAGATTTTTTTTTGTCCCACCCACTGATGCCCATCAAGGCCCACCTCCCATCGTCAAACCGTACCGTCTCTCCACCGTGTACTATGACTTCATTTTCTTTGTTTTTTTCAATTTTCAAAGCAGTATTAATAGGGCAATATAAGGTTTCCTATATCACTAAAAGAAGGAACACCCATCCTCCAAAACCACCTACTAAGGGTCGGGGTGGAACATTCAGATGGGCCTTCAGGGGCAGGTGGTCAGACCATGGCACTGCCTCAGCAGTAATCCGACCCACCTCCACCCCCACCGCAAAGATCAAATCGAGCATGTGACCGGCCCAATGTGTGGGGGCTGAAACAAACTGCGAGAGCCCCAGCGCCACCATGGATGACACTAGGTCCATAGCCCGGCTGGAGGCCGCGTCCTCGGCATCGACGTTGAAATCACCCAGGAGAATCAGTCTAGGGTGATCCAATGCCCAGCCTGATACGGCCTCCAGCAGGGATGGCAGGCTACTGGCCGGTGCATTGGGTGGTCGGTACACCAGCCAGATCGCTAAACTCTCTACAGCCTCCAGCATCGCGCTGACACACTGTAAGCCCACGATCTCCACAGACGGGAGCGCCCTGAAGGAGTAGGCCTCCCAAATGAAAATAGCCACTCTTCCCCCCCGCTCCCTAGTCCGTGATTGGTGGAGGACCGAGTAACGCGGGGGGGGGGCAAGCTGGGTGAGAGCTACCCAAGTCTCGGTCACGCATGTCAGGTCCGCCTGTTGTTCCAACCAAAATCCAGAAGGGTTGAGGATTTGTTGGTAATGGACCTGGCGTTGCACAGCACCAATGACGGAGGGGGGGTATCAATCCTAGCCCCACTGCCGGCTACCCTTGGGATGAGCCATAGGCTGGAAGGGTGTTGAGCCTTACTATTTCTCAGCGTCCTTCCCTGAATACCTTGCCTAGACCCACCACTAAACTTCCCCCTCCCCCAGAGCACCGGAATCTGCTGCTCCAACATAGTTGAATCGCACTGGCCGCCTTCATTATACTTCAGACGCCAGCTCCAGAGGTGACAGGAGGGTCTACAGACCGCTCCTAAGCAACAGGAGACCTAACCAATTCCCTGCTAACAAAAATAAAAAGAATGCTGCTAAACAACAATTTGTAACAACTAAACCAATTGTACATACTAGGGAATAACAATTTCTACAACATGACAAAAATCACAGTCATAACAACAATATAATCACCCAATCACCCATAATTGCAGTCAAACAGCTCATCCATCCAGCATTCCGATCAATAGCAGCCAAACCATTATTCACACACAGTCCCCCTCTCACATTCATCCCTATTGCCAGGCGGTGTTGGATCTGAGACCACCCTGCCAACATGCAGAGTTCTCCTGGACGCCACTAGAGGGCCACCGTTGTTTCCGGCCCCTCAGTTCTCTCAAGCCACTCTGTCCCGGAGTCTCTGCCGCTTCCAGCATACTAGGAGTTCTCCTGGTGGCCACTAGGGGGGCACTGTTGTTTTGGGGCCCTCAGTTCTCTCAGCCGTGTCACAGAGTCCCTGTAAGCTCCCAATCTTACTATCCATCTCCGATGGTCATAGGCGAACCGCAGCTGCATTCAGTGTCCCCTGCCCGGCCATACACTCCCACGGTCGACGATCCAGTGCTCCAGCAAACCCCAGCCCTTGGCCGGCACCAGCACTAGCCCGTCGCCAGTCACAGGGCCACCGAGTCGCCACCTGGATCGCTCGGTCATCTCCAGAGAGATGATCTCCAAAGGAACAGGAGGCCCGCTCTGGGTCTCTACCTTCCAGCCGCCTGCTCCTCGCCGCCACCTCCGCTCACCCCGCCACCGACCAGGCCATAAAAACAACTGTGCACGGGACTCAGCACACTGGTAGCAACACGCACAACCGAGGTAGGCCCTAGGTGTCCTGCAGGGTACCCATATACCCTCCAGGAGGACCCCACGCTGCACAGTGGAACCCTCAAACAATGAGGTTATGGATGGTCCCGGGCTGCTCCAAAGGTGGGGAGGAGGTTGGTCGATAGAACCCGCGGCTCCACCCAGCCACACAGTCAGGCCCACCTTACGCCGGCAGCTGGCAAAGCACTTCGCCGGCCAGCTCTCGCACCAAACCGCAGCTCTCACCCACAGAGCTATCGAAGGTAGGGGCAAAACTACCGGGGGGGGGGGAGGGCGGCAGTTTCGGTGGCAGTTTCTGAGGCGCCAGCATCTCCGGGTGCTACAGAGGTACCGGTACAGTGTTCTCTGCACATAGCAGGCAAGGGTGGGAAGGCCCAAAGTTCTTTAACTCCTTGGAGCTGGTTGAATTAAATTAAAATGGAGGAGCTTGAGCACCTAAGCTCCCTACCGTCTGCCATCTTGAGGACAAAGCACCAAGAAGCACTGTTTCTCAATTTTACCTTCATTTGGTGGTTCCTTCGGTCTTGCAATGGCTTCCAAAAGAAATTAACAAAGCAAATAAAATCATCCCAGCCAATCTTGTCCCATACATTAAAACTACGGAGCAGGAAGACACCTGCCCAACCAGCTAATTACAAAGGGGAAACAGGACAGGACTTATAGCATTATGTTGGTATATCACTGTAGCACATGTGCAAAAAACTTAAAAAGAAGAGTTGGTGCTGTGATGCCACTGGTGATGCCACTGAGGATGACAACACCCTCACGCTATATTCTTGATTATTTTGACATGCCTGGGAGAAATAAACTGACTCCACACCTGAAATAACACAGAGAGAAGGCAGACTTGTTGAACGACCATACCCAAGCAAATTCTGATGCTTGGGGATCAACTGGTAAGAAAACCTGCAATAAGTCAAGCACACAGGAAAAACCCTGAGTCAGGGAAATGGAGAATTTGACTAGAAATAAGGACTTTTAGGTCAAGAATCTAAAACTCATGTATGAAACTCCTTTCGAATATGGGCAGCTATAAAAGGAATATGTTATACTTAAAAGATGGTACTGAATTCAGCTAACAGTTTCTGTGTTCTTTCTATATGTCTCAAAGCCAATCCCATAAATAATCTCTTCCTAAATTTTGTATGTCCTGTCCTGACCTGGATGGCCAAGGCTAGCTCAGTTTCGTCAGATCTTGGATTCAATTCGGATCTGGCCGAATTGGCTAACTACCGGCTGGTTTCCAACTTCCCCTATTTCAGCAAGTTAATCGAGAGGGCTGTGGCAGTTTAGTTACAGAGCTATTTGGATGACGCTTCCATCTTAGATCCAGTCTGGCTTTTGCCCAGGACATGGGATGGAGACACCACTGGTCGTCCTCACAGACGAACTTTGGAAGCATCTGGATCGAGGCGGATCAGCGGTGCTGTTGTTAGACCTATTGGCTGCGTTCAATACAGTCTACCACCAGTTACTGATTCACTGTCTCGTTGACACTGGAATTCAGGGGCTAGCCTTACAATGGCTCGCATCCCTTCTTCAGGGTCAGGGACAAAGGGTGGCATTAGAGGAACAACTGTCCCGAAGGCATCTGCTGATTTGTGTAGTGCCCCAAGGGGCAGTACTTTCCCCAATATTATTTAACATCAATATGCGCCCCCTTGCCCAGATTTCCCAGAGTTATGGGCTTGGGTGTCACCAGTATGCAGATGACACCCAGCTCTATCTGTTGTTGGGTGATCAGTCTGTCTCTACACCGGAAGATCTGGACCGGGCGTTGCAGGCTGTGGCTGGTTGGCTTAGACTGAGATGACTGAAATTGAATCCGACGAAGACAGAGATCCTGTGCCTGAGTTGTGGCAGTCCAGGGGTGGGGAGCTCACTCCTAATGGGGCGGTGTTGGTGCCAGTGCCAAGGGTTAGGAGTCTGGGAGTGCTCCTGGATGCCTCCTTAACAATAAAGGCCCAAGTAGCAGCCACTGCCAAGTCAGTCTTTTACCATCTTTGGCTGATTAGGAAGTTGGTTCCCTTCCTCGAATGCAGCAATTTGGTGACAGTAATCCATGTGATGGTCATCTCGAGACTGGACTACTGTAACGCTCTCTACATGGGGCTGCCCATGTCTCAAATCCGGAAGCTGCAGCTAGTGCAAAATGCTGCGGCCAAGCTGTTAATGGATCTCCCTGTGTGGGAGCACATTCAGCCTGTGCTAAAAGCACTGCACTGGCTGCCAATAGCATACTGGATTTGCTTCAAGGTGCTGGTCTTGACCTTTAAAGCCCTTTATGGTCAGGGTTCGGCATACCTAAGGGACCACCTTTCCCCATATGTTCCCCAGAGAGCACAGTGCAGACTCTAAAGATGCCAGGCTGGTGACTACCAGGGCCAGGGCCTTCTTGGTGGTGGATTCATACTGGTGGAATGAGCTCCTGGAGGAGATCAGAGCCCTGTGGGACCTTTTACAGTTTCGCAGGGACTGCAAGACGGAGCTCTTACACCAGGCCTTCGATTAAGGAGCTGCACTATACACTGAGTAGTGTCCCTGTGCCCTGCCTTTACCATCTTTATTCCAACCTGTGCTTGGTTTATCACCTTACCACCGCATAATAGTTGGAGAACTGAGCTAGTGTGAACATCATTAGAATATACGGTTGCCTAAGCCATTTTATAAATAATCTTGCTTTCACTTATTAACTCTGTTCCAATGTTTATTAATATGTTTTAGGAGGATTTTAAATGGTTATTTATATTATGTTTATGATTGTTTATGTACTTGTGTGAGCTGCTCTGAGCCTGCCTCAGCGGGGAGGGTGGGATACAAACCAAATAAATAAATAAATAAAATAAAATTTAAGCTCCGATCATACGCACAATTAGACCTGACATAGATGCAATGCTGGGCAGATTTAAAGAGTGCGATCAGACAACATCTGGGAAGTGCCCCGCAGCCATCAGCAACCTGTTCTGCTCCACTGCAGAAGCAGAGTTAAAAGACACCAGGAGCAACACCGCTCTTTCTCCATAATTCTCCTGGGCCCCAGCTCTAACAATTTATCAAGCTTCACGTTTGTTTCTTTTAGGTGTTCTAAAATGCATTTCACTGTCATGTATGTCAAATCTACCAAGTTGTTAAATTTCCTTTCGTTATCACAACAGCACTCTTTATCCATTAAAGGGAACGGCTTTGTTTCTGCAGCTGCAATTCTCTCAGTTAGGTCATCCTCCCCTTCAGCCAAAACTGCATATTGATTGCAGGCCGGAATGTTGTATCTTTCGTTGCCTTCCCCAAAAAAGTCATCAATCTTAGATTGTTTACTCACGGGAGGGGAAAAGGACTCCTCCACAGCTCTCGAACGTTTCAGGCGTTTGCCAGTAGTCATTCTTCCCCCGTAGAGTGACCTTGCCAGCTAGGTTATTTTCGTTTTCGACAAACAACACTAGAAGGAAGACCACTAACTGTTGGAGTTAAGCCAGATGAAGCAAAAGTCTTCACCTGCTGGCAAAAAGACACTGATGGAGACAAAGGAATCTCTATGGAGAGGGAGTTCCAAAGATTTGGTGCCACAACTGAGAAGAGAGCCAGGTCCTGAAAATGTTTTGAGAAAGGCCCACCTTCCAGGACAAATCCAAGCATTCTTATGAGAATTCATCACTGCCCAGCCTAAAGATGCTGTGAACTTTAGTGGAATTGTCTCCACTATAAAGCACATTTCAAGGGCAGTGCACTCAGGCAGGCATTGGTGGCCCAGGGGATGGTTTGTCTCCTTGACTGCTGCTAAGGAAGCATTTTGTCATTGTTGGCGGCGGCATTCGCAGAGCGTTCCCTGCGCATGCGCAGGGGACGCTCTGTGAGTTTCGGGGGGATTTAAACATCCCCCCATTTTTTTCAAGGTTTAAGATTTTTGTGCACACATGGGAACCGCCCCACGTGCGCACAAACCTCTCCCTCCCCCCCAGGTCCCCCGGATGGCTATTAGATATATAGACTAGTAAGCAAAGCCCGTCGTGGCGGTAGACGACGGGCCCTAGATAGGAAGGAAGGGTGGGTGGAAGGGAGGAATGGAGCAGAGGAGGTAGAGAGAGAGAGACAGAGTTAGAGAGGGGGGAGAGAGAAAAGGGGGGAGACAGAGACAGAGTGGGGGTAATGATAGTAATTTGGAAAGAAAAAGGAAGGGAGGTAGGAAGGAAGGGGGAAAGAATGGAAAGAAGGAAGGAAGGAAGGAAGAAGGGTATAAAGAGAGAGATTGAGAGAGAGAGAGAGAGAGAGAGAGAGAGAGAGAGAGAGAGAGAGAGAGAG
>NW_015166423.1:442697-455393 GCF_001447785.1 Gekko japonicus
GTGTGCCGCTGGTGCAGGACGTGCGCTGGGCAGGCGGGAAGCCGGCCGTGGAGTGTCTTAGCTGCCCCTGGCGTGCCCCTCCCTGGGCTCCCCCAAAGGCCTGGCTCGTTGGGGGGGCGGACGGAAATCGGGGCTGTGGCGGCAGCGGCAGGAAGGAGCCGCTGAGGGGCACTTCAAGTGCTCCAACGAACGGGCCGCTTGGAGGTGGGGGGGAAGGGGAAGAGAGAGAGGGAGGGAGAGGCGTTCGATCGTCAGCCACAGCCGCCATTGCCGGCCTTCTACTGGGCGCGGGGTCCTAGAGTGGGGGAGGGAAATGGAGGCGCGGCGAGTGGGCGGCCTGCAACTGGGGTGTGTGGGGGGGAAATGGGGTGCTCTGAAGTGGGTGGGTGGATGGGTGGGGTGGGCTGATGCAGGAGGGAAATCAGGCAGCAGCGAGTGGCTCGTTGCTGCTGTCGCCTCAGGACCATTTAGAGTGGACGCGGGGGGGAAGCAGCTTAGAGCATCTTAGAGTGGGGGGGAGCCAGCTGGGTGAGCGGAGGCTACAGGCTCCGGTCGCTGGGCTTCGACGGGGAAGGCAGATTTACCTCAGTGGTTCAGTGGTGGGGTGAGGACGGCAGTGCCGGCTCTATCGGGCTGTGATCCCTGACCAGTGGAGCGTCTGTCCCATCCAGGCGCTCCAAGGCGAGTGAGACCTTGTCCCTCCCCTCCCAGCCACCCAGCCAATGGCAGCCCAGTTGCCCTGAGGGAGCCAGCCATCGCAGCCAGCGTCTTCTGAGTGGCAATTCTTCCGGCCATACACTAACGCTGCGCATTTTAGAACGTTGGTGCCCACTACTGCTTTATTATAAGGGAGAGATAGTGTTAGAGAACTGGTAGTGTGAGGATTTGCCATAAGATCAGATGACCTTAATTCTGGAACAAGAGAGTACTGTACAAAATGTGATTCATACTGAAGTTTGTTTCTAGCCATTCCACATTGTTCTGTAGATGGCACCAAAATACTGCATTGTTTAAAGTGATATAATTCTTGAAAGTGTCTCTACTGCCATTCCAACTATGTGATTTAATTCAAACTTGCACTAGCTTATCTTGTTTAAAATTTGGTTTTATTTAAGAGAATAAAAGAGTTTTGAACAGCACATTTGGTTTGTGCATTAGAGTATTTCCTGTGTTTAGGGACTAATAGCTTATTTTTCCTTTCTTGTTTTCCCACAGTTGATTGGTTTTGTCTATGCCTGTTACGTGATCAGTGTCTTCATGGAGGAAGAGGACAGCTGTAAGTACTGATTCACACCTACCCATCTCTGGAGCTACAAACCTGGGGTGAGATTTAGTATTACACTCCTAGCCAACTTTATGAAACTAAAGGGGGAGTTTTTCAACTGTTACAGGCAGCCTCTGTGAACAATACCCATAAACACTTAAAACAGCTCAAATTATCAACATTCTCTTTAAATTGTCATTGATATTAGGCTTCCCAGTTTGATTGACAGTGGAACAGCCACTTTTTTCAGTGTGGAAATCTTTTCCTGCAGTACAGTTTAATCATGACATATTGTAAGTATGTGGTGCACTCTATTTTCTCTTTTTCTCTGCACTTTTAAGGCACTGTGTTGGATCTTACCAGCTTTTCTACTCAATCTTGCCCAATTCCCCTCCTTGCTGCTCCTTCCTTCCCGCATGACTTTTGTCCATGTGGGTTCCTGCCTTTTCAATGGTCAAAACAGGTGCTTTCCCCCTCTTTTTGAGAGTGGAAAAGCTGGTAGGATCCAACCCACTGTTCTGAAAAGGTGAACAATATGACAGATAATCCCAAATTAATGTAACATTAAGCAATCAGAGCAGTTCTAATATCCAGTATTCATCACAGCTGGATCACTGATTTTTGCAAGAATGTTCTGCTGTTCTTAATGCGTGTGCAGTGCAGTCCTAAGCAGAGTTCCACTCTTCTAAACCCACTGGCTTCAATGGACTTAGAAGGGTATAGTACTGTTTAGGAGTGCACTGGTATTCTAATTACTTTACAGGTGAGCCCAGTTCTTGGGAAAGGATAATATGGCTCTTTGTCCATATTTTGACTCGAATCATAACTGATGTTTCTAACCACTGTTTTTTAAAGTATAAAGTAGACACGGCACAGTCTGCTTTGAAAACTGCCAGAACTACGCAATGTTCATTTAATGTGATGTACACCCAGACTTATTGGCCTTTAAGACTCTCTTTAATGAAATATTCTTATATTGTTCAGCTCACAAAAGTTCTTGGAATGAAACCTGTCTGAGAGGCTTTAAAATTAATAACTGCCACCTCTTCTTTTTGCTTGGCAAGGCTTAAGTGGATACAGGCAAGGCTCAACTGAGGAGCATATCCAAAAGGGCAATATATGGACGAATGTTCTTTACATCCATTGTAATTCTCACTTTCATATCGCATTGTAATTTACTTGCCGACATGTTTCTTCATTAATTTTAAAGACTACACAAATATGAATCACTCCAATACAAAAAGGGCCATTGTTCCTCAGTCAGAGCATATGTTCAGTACTTAGGCAGTCTCAAGTTCATTGTTCATCATTGGTCATTAATGAATTGCGGGTTTCAAGGTTCTGAAAGCCTTTTGCTTCTAATCCTGAATAATTGTTGACAGGAGTTTATTGAACAGAACTCTGATCTAACTCAGACTAGGGCAGTTCCTTATAAGAATGCAGTTCCTTAGTTACATCCTATTTCAAATTGTACATTTCATATTGTACCTAGCCCAAGGAATGCCTGTTCTTCCTCACTGTATGGCTCAGCATCTTCATTAAACAAATAATGCTTATCAAGCAATGATATTGCTACCGTCTCCAGGGCCGTCCCAAAGTGTTTCTGCGCCCTAGGCGAGCGCAGATGCCAACCTCCCAGTGGGGCCTGGAGACCTCCCAGCTGGCGTGTGGCACCTCGGGGCGTAGCTCTGCTTTGCCGTTGTGCGTCCCTGCACTGCACCTCTTCCCCCTGTCGCCAGCTCCCGGCTCCTCTCCGGCATGGCAGCGAAGACTCGCCATCCTCCACACCCCGGGTGACAGCAGCAGCCCTCTCCGGGGGGTGGGGCATTCCAGAGAGCGTGTGCGCGAGTCCGGCTTCTTCTGGGGAAGCCTGCTGCTGCTTGGCAAGACTGGGGCAGCCTCTCCGAGGCCAGGCGAAAGGTTGGCTCCGAGGCGCCCCTCCCAGCGGCACCTCCCACTTCCCGCGAGGAGCAAAGCGCGTGTGGAGGTGGGGGGCGCGATATGCAGATGCAGCCCCTTTGCTGACTGGGCTGTTGGCGCCTGGGGTTTTCCACGCCACAGAAGGGCGCCACCAGGAGTTCACTGTGCCAAAGGGCCCCTCTTTCCCACTGCGCATCCTGCAAAGGCCCGGCCCCTTTTCGTGCTCAGAACAACAGAAAAGCTGCCAGGAGAGAATGTGGCCCCGCGCCACTGCGCCCCCGGGGCTGGGACCATTCCACAGCAGCTTGCCCTGCCACAGGGGTCACTCTCAGGGACCCTTTCAGGGTGGCAGCTCTGGAGGACTTGGCAGGCAGGCAGGGCTTTTGGTGGGGATGGGTGGGCGGGCCCAGTTTGGCACCCCAAGGTCCGGCCCACGCTCTAGGCGAATGCCTAGTTTGCCTAGTGGGTGAGCCGGCCCTGACCGTCTCTACCAATTGCTATGAGGTAATTGTTTTCCCTTTGGTTGGGTGAGAAACAGGCATATAGGATGGCTGTTGCCACTAGGTTGGCCATCTTGGTTGAGAGATCATAGCCAAAGATCTTCTCAGTCTGTCTGCCAGTAACCTCCATAGCCTGATCATTCAACCATGGATTTTCTAGGAACTGAATAGCCCTGTATAGAATAAATCTGCTGGTGTTTCTCTGCTTGCCATATGTGTGTTAGTTCTCTGTAACATTGCCACAAGGCCACTAGGTCTTTGGGTCTTTTAGGGCTGTACAGCTTATACAGCAGGGGCATCAACTGCTGAGTCCTTCCATGATTCAGCTCCATAAAGCTGATTTCCATAGGACTTTCTTGCAATTACACTGCAAGGCCACTTACTCTTAGAAATGCTAAGGCTTGAACACTTTGCAATAGCAGCACAAACAAGCTACTCTGTGGAATTACCTTATGGAAGGACCATTCTAAGGAGGCATGGATGGAGGGCAAATAGAGATCTGCAAAGAGACTTTTCCCTTCCTCTGCCAGTCCTCCTACATTTGTATTATCACAAATGTGTATGTGTGTTTGAGGGGGAGCGTGCACAAACAAATATCAATGCACTTAATTAGCAAAGACCCATGAACTATGAAGCTGCATCCTGATTCTTGATATTGTCCAGATGTGTATTCTCACAAAGCGAGTTCTACATTCTAACACTGGCTCTTCACAGTCTTCCAAATGTGGAAGTGATTTATGAGAATGCAGTGGTATAAAGATGATTATAGCTCAAAATAAGTATTAAAAAGATATATTAAAGAACTATTTGAGAAAAAGCTTAATAATACATGCCATCTCTAATTCTATTATGTAGATATGTGCTATCAATTCACAACCAACCCCAGCAAGGGGCTTTCAAGGCAAGTGAGAAGCAGAGGTGGTTTGCCATTGCCTTTCTCTGCAGAGTCTTCCTTGGTCTTCCCTTTAAGTATCGATCCTACTTAGCTTCCAAGGTCTGAGAAGATCAGGCTATACCCTACCATTCCACATCCTAAGTATTAGTGGCCAAGTCTATTTAATTTTTTCATTCCTTCTTTTGTAGCTGTGTGGTGAGAGATACAAAGAGAGAGAGAGATCTCCATTCAGATTAGCTGTTCTCTACCAACTTTCTCCCAAATGTACACTTATCTCGCCAAAATTACAGTTTAAAAGATATCTGTCTGAAGTCAAGGTAAAATTCAGTGCAAATCCTGTTATTAACCTCTGCCAAAGGAAACTGTACATTATTTACACAGGTTCAGCTGGTAATTATAGATGACCACAGTAGCACATAATGGATTTGTTTTAATAAATATCCTAATACCATTCGCGGGGAGGGCGGGGTATAAATGCAATAAAATAAATAAATAAATAAATAAATATCTCCAGTATGGCATGTGTTGTTCCCTTTGCTTTCTGCTTCTGACATACCAAATGAACTAGTCACTTGGAATGTATAAATGTGGACATTTCTAGACAGTACTGTCTATCTTGACAGTGAGTTAAGTTAGATCTGAACCAGAGAAGATTTTTTCCAGTGAACCCCAAATGAACCTGAAATTTCTCACTTGTCTTAAACCTGAGTTTGAGCTCAGACCCAAAAGAAAAAAAATGATTCAAAATAACTTCATTTAGAAAAAAGCACACTTTGTACTATGCTATAACTATGGCCACATTTTAAATCTGTGGCCTCATTTTAAATCTGTGCTATCCGTGTTTTGCTTTTGAATTAAAACTTGTAATTGTTTGGACTGTTGTTCTGGTTCCAGAAGAAACAGCAAAAAATAACTTTTTAGTTTCTTTAATATAATTTCTGTGGATGTACATCTGCATTGGGTATGAGCTGTGATGTGAACATAGAGCATATGCTTTGCATGCAAGAGTCCTAAATTCAATCCCTGTCGTTATTCCCAATTAAATGAAATCATGTGGCAAGTGTTGGGGATGACTCTAGAAAAACACTCACTGCCAGTCAGAGC
Organism: Gekko japonicus; assembly: GCF_001447785.1. Classification (NCBI taxonomy): domain Eukaryota; kingdom Metazoa; phylum Chordata; class Lepidosauria; order Squamata; family Gekkonidae; genus Gekko; species Gekko japonicus. The sequence goes on from NW_015166423.1 coordinate 448,381, forward strand.
AGATTAAATGGACCAAAGGTTAACCTTTGTATGTTCATGTTTGTCAGATGAAAATAGATTATGGGTCTTAATTCTGAATTCCTGAAGACTCCAGAGCTGCATTTTAAAATTTATTTACTTTTATTGTATTTTTGTTTATCTTTGATTTCATAACTCATGTATTGTTTTGTGTTCTTCTGTGTTTTGGCTTCTTCTAAAGGTGCCCTGGTGTCAAGGAGTCCAAGGCTGGACCCTGTGGGTTCCCAGGGCTGTTGTACACATGTAACTAAACCTTTGTTTAATCTTCTTTTTAAAAGTACAGTTTTATTTAGTTTCTGTCAAAATATAAGATTTAATCTAAAAGCAATACACCACTCTGAAATCATACAACAGAAAAACAAGAAAGCTAACTTAACTATTGAAATATACTGAGTTCAGACGCGTTGAGTAATCAGCTCATAGTTTATTAAGTGGTTTCAGCTCAAAACTAAGACAAACTTGCAGGGTCAGAGCCCTGCTTATATTCATGAAACACACCTCACCCAACACACACCCCACATCTCACGATGATAGGCTATTTACGGGTTATTGTTTTCCAATTGCCTATTACTAGGATCCGGATCAATCTATTGGTCCATTCTAGGATCCAAACTTTCTATTGTGATGTGCTCCAAGCTACGCTATTCCGCATGTTTGCTAGCAAGCTCTTTCGCACGTACGGTTCCATCGCAATGTTGTTGTTGTTCAGTCGCACAGTCGAGTCCGACTCTTCGCGACCCATGGACCAGATCCCGCCAGGCCCTCCTGTCTTCCGCCATCCTCTGAAGTTGGCTCAATTTCATGTTCGTTGCATCTATGACACTGTCTAACCATCTCACCCTTTGCCGTCCCCGTCTTCTTTCTTTCCCAGCATCAGGGTCTTCTCCAGTGAGTGCTCCCTTCTCATTTGGTGGCCAAAGTATTTGAGCTTCAGTTTCATTATCTGGCCTTCCAGGGAACAGTCAGGGTTGATTTCTTTTAGGATTGACTGATTTGTTCTTCTTGCAGTCCAAGGGACTCACGATACATAACATCTAATGATTTCCAAAACCTGCATTAGATGGCACAAGCCGTAAGCCCCAAAATGAAAGGCTACAACTCCAGCATTCTCTACATTGCTATCTATTGCAATACAAACATATCATAGTCCAGGCCTTCAGTCCATCAGATCCAAGTTAGCCTTCTTTCTCCAAACCTTTAGCTCAGTTATACCTTTTTGACCAAGCAGCATCAGGTGATGATGACACCCAATCAGGCTGGAACCCTCTAGAAAATTACGTCATCACTCCTGATTCCTCCCTCCCACTTGTGGGTCGCAGGTTCTCATGAGAAGCTAATTATCACAGTTCCAGCTCTGTCCTTGAAGCCGATAAGGGCCATGTAGGCTGAGAGACCAATTAGCAACACTTGGAGGATGGAACATGCCCATAACCATTTACATTAACCCTTGAGGGGAGAGCCGGCTGTGCTTTGCCTCACACCTGGGTTTTAAGAATAAGGTAGTTCTTAAAAATCCAAAATAAGCCAAACCAACCCCCTTGGGGGGGGGGGAACCACTCTGCCTTCTAAGCCTTCTCTCTGTAGTGAAAAGTTATGAGATGAAGTAGATTTAATGTGCTTTCAAACAAGAGAGTATTCACACAAAAACTGAGGTAATACTTAGAACAACTGCAGTATCCCACAGGGTGAAGTGGCACTACTAATAAGGGCACTTTTGCATGCACTTAATAATGCACTTTCAATGCACTTTAGAGCAGGGGTGCCAAACATAAGGCCCGGGGGCCGGAACCAGCCTGTCCAGGGCTCTTATGTGGCCTGACGCAAGGGAGGAAGTGCTTGGGGGAGTGGGTAGAGCCTCTCCACTGTAGCTTCAGCATGGCAGAACAACCTCATTTGCATTTGTTGCCTCTCCAGTCTGCCTGTTTGGATTTCTTCTGTACCCCCCTCCCAGCCCATGTGGCCTTGCAGTGAGGATACACCAACTCGGAGCTTACCAGCTGCTGTCCTTTATACAGTTTCTGTGTCCAGTACCTGGCATTATGTTTTATGGCACACATGGCCCAGCCCCAAACAGTGAGATTTATGTCAGATTTGGCCCTTGTAACAAATGAGATTGACACCTCGCTTTAGAGATTGTTTGCTAGTGGATTTTGCCATTTCACACAGTAAAACACAATTACAAAGTGCATTGAAAGTGGATTCAGCATGTGTGAAAGTGCTGTAATAGTGTAGGGATTTCGACAGATTTTGCTTCCACATAAGCCTAAATATCACTGAAAGCAGCAGAGATTTCTTTGAATATACAAGTGTAGCATATATCTCAAATTTAGCATTACTAAAATTTAAAAGTTTGTGAAACTTTCTGAACAGTTTCCATAGATTATTCCATATAAGCCTACCACTGGCCACATTTTATTTACTGTCCAGCCCTAAACAGGTTTACTTAAAGACTGTACTGTCATTTATTTAACCACCCTTCCAGCTAATTTGGGGCATTTTCACAATAAAATAATATTCAAGATCTAGTTAAATGCAAATCGGCCATGACACATTTGACCAGTCATCAAAACAAAACTGCATGAAAGCCTTGGAGAAAAAAAAGCTTTTGCAAGCTTTCTAAAGGAATGCTAAAGATGGAAACTTTTGCATGGCCTTGAAAAGCCCATTCCAAAGAAAGAGTACAATAGAAAATACCTGAGGATGGGTAACTGAGGTGCAAACCCCTGGTAAACAGGGCACAATACTATCAGGAATTGCTGGGTGAAACAGAGCTGGTACATAGGCTCACATAGGAAGAGGTGGTTATTCAGACCGCTGATAGTAATTTGAATGCATGAAGCTGACTTATACTGAATCAGACCACTCAGACTGGCAGCAGCTCTTTGGGGTCTCAGGCAGAAGTCTTTCACTTCACCTATTGCCTTATCCTTTTAACTGGAGATGCTGGGGATTGCACCTGTGATCTTCTGCTTGCATAGCCGATGCTCTAGATAAGGCCTCTCCCCTAATTAGTCCATCTTAATTGACTGGCACAGCTGAAGTACTAAAATTCCAATCACTTGGGTATACCTAATGCATGTCCTAATGTGGGAGGGATTTATGCTGCAGACACAGCACTGTCTTGTACTGAGTGAAAGAATAACTAATAGCCAGGGTTCGTTTCGTAGAAAAAGAGGTGCAGGAGCTCATTAGCATAACTCATTAGCGTAACTTATTTGCATATGCCACACCCCCTGACATCACCGGAAGTGTGTCAGAAGATCTATCCTCGCAGAGGAGGGAGAGCTTGTACCTGAAGAAAACTTGGTCTTAAAGGTGCCACTGGACTGTTTTGGACTGGGGGGGGGAGCTCTGAAACTTACCTGGCTGCTTCTTGCTCTAACTGAGGGCTGCTGGGAGCAGGGGGCAGGGCTTGTTGCAAATAGATGCATTTCACTTTAAATGAAGTCTCCTTTGTGAATATTTTGCAGGAAATTTAGCACACAGTTGTGGTTTTGTTATTCTTTGTAACTTTTTACTGTGTGCTGCACTTCTGTTGTTATATTGAGACAAACCAATGGTTCCTTCTAGTCCAGTAGTTCTACTCTGTAGAGTAGAAGTAGTACTAAGTAGTACTAGAAATTATGGCCTAGCTACCATCTCTGAGCTCTGGAGATGCCATAGACATGGGTTTGTGTCTCTGGTGAGGGTTTCATCATCAAACCCTCTGGTGAGGGTTTATACTGAATCAGACCACTCAGACTGGCAGCAGCTCTTTGGGGTCTCAGGCAGAAGTCTTTCACTTCACCTATTGCCTTATCCTTTTAACTGGAGATGCTGGGGATTGCACCTGTGATCTTCTGCTTGCATAGCCGATGCTCTAGATAAGGCCTCTCCCCTAATTAGTCCATCTTAATTGACTGGCACAGCTGAAGTACTAAAATTCCAATCACTTGGGTATACCTAATGCATGTCCTAATGTGGGAGGGATTTATGCTGCAGACACAGCACTGTCTCAGTTGTGGTTTTGTTATTCTTTGTAACTGTTTACTGCATGCTGCACTTTTGTTGTTATATTGAGTCAAACCAATGGTTCCTTCTAGCCCAGTAGTTCTACTCTGTAAAGTAGAAGTAGTACTAAGTAATACTAGAAATTACGGCTTAGCTACCATCTCTGAGCTCTGGAGATGCCATAGACATGAGGGATTTATGCTGCAGACACAGCACTGTCTTGTACTGAGTGAAAGAATAACTAATAGCTAAATTTCCCACAAAATATTCACAAGGAGACTTCATTTAAAGTGAAATGCAAGATAAATATACAAAAAGTCCAACACTTTTCCTTGGTAATTTTCCCCGTGTTTCATTCCATCTCTTTAAAAGATAATGCTTTTCTTTTTTTTTCTGTATTGGGCAAGGTCTCCTTAGCTCTAACCAGCACCCCTGAAGGCTGCTTCAATGTATCAGGACCAAAACATGCCTTAGAGTATCCAGCCTAATGAGTCTATTTCATGGATCTAAATTGAATCATTTGTATATTTATCTCGTATATTAATTTTTCGGCTTCTGCATTTTCCTATGACGGATTATATGGACAGATTTACTTCAGATAATAGATGCATTTCACTTTAAAGTCACTTTAAATGAAGTCTCCGTTGTGAATATTTTGCAGGAAATTTAGCACACAGTTGTGGTTTTGTTATTCTTTGTAACTGTTTACTGCATGCTGCACTTTTGTTGTTATATTGAGTCAAACCAATGGTTCCTTCTAGCCCAGTAGTTCTACTCTGTAAAGTAGAAGTAGTACTAAGTAATACTAGAAATTACGGCTTAGCTACCATCTCTGAGCTCTGGAGATGCCATAGACATGGGTTTGTGTCTCTGGTGAGGGTTCCATCATCAAACCCTCTGGTGAGGGTTCCATCCATTCCACCCAACAGGAATGAAGCTGTCTTAAGTGGGGAGGCCCTGCCTGTTGTTACCTTCCCTGTAGGGTTGCCAACCTCCTGTTGAAGGCTGACGATCTCCTGGGATTACAACTGATCTCCAGGCAACAGAGATCAGTTCACTTGGAGAAAATGGCCACTTTGGAAGGTAGGTTGTATGGCACTATACCCCATCGAAGTATCTCCAGTCCTTAAACCCCACCCTCCTCAGGCTCCACCCCCAAAATCTCCAAGCACTTCCCAACCAAAAGCTGGCAACCCTACTTCCTTGAGACTGTCTTATAGCAGGGTGGTTCAAGGTGTGTAGACTCCAGGAAGGTATCAACAGAACACCACCACTGGTTGTCACCTACAGTTCACAACTTCAACCACTTCAATACATAATCAATGGTCAACAGTAGCTCCTGGATTTCTCTTTCACAGTGCTTGGGGTCAGTCTTTTCCTTGCTTACAGAGAGCTTACGGACACTCATCTAGTTTGGCCTGGACTTGTCTATAGTCTTGGACATTGCTGTTTTCCCTATTACGTTTTTTAATTGCATAAATATTGCAAGTGTTACTTTTTCTTCAGTTTCAGTTGTCAGTGATCAATTTTATGGGTTGGGTCCATTCCACTAGCAAAGGCACTTAATAGTAACATTGCTTTTTGTAGCTCATGCTTGGCAGAGAGGTAATTGGATATTTTGAGACTGTTTATGGAACGGGATAGGTTAGAGAGTTAATTAAGCAGGTCCTACACTTGATGAGCACTGACCATAAATTAGCTTATGCTTGTTTTATATTGTTATTTTGGGATTCAGTTCAGATATATTTTCTCACTGATACTTTACAGGTCTGTTTTGTTTGAGAGAGACTTACAAGTGAATTATTATCTCATGCTGGGCACATTAGCAGGCAGTACAGTACTTGTTTTTTCTCTTGGGCCTTTTGCTGTTTAGAGCACCTGAAAACTGCAAGACCCTTCATTTTGAAGGGAAAGAAATATGGATTCTCAGAGAACTGGCCTGACAGCTTGTCATTTGTATATTTTAAGAACATAGGTTATTTGTCCTTTATAGCCTCCAATGACTATGCTTAACAGATATTTTTAAAAATATTTTTTAAATTATTTTTTAAAAATATTTTATTTAATCATATAATATTACAATCTCTCAATACAACCAAGTACAATCATTCAAGTATACAGAACTGAAATATTGAACAGTATAATAAGGTTACAAACCTACAGTAAAATTGAGTGTGCACAACTAAACGCGGTATTTCTGGCTTCCATAAAGAAGGGAATGGTTAATAGGTATACAATGTTCGACCACTGTTCGTTTCGTGTGTTAAACGGGTTCTAGATATAGTGTTTTGATCTCTGAATTGGACGTTTGTTAGCGTTACGTATTGTATTTTTACAAACCTACAGTAAAATTGAGTGTGCACAACTAAACACGGTAAACAAGAAAAACAAATGCAGGGCTGATATGCTTATCAGATATGATAGTTTGATATTGTGTCTATGTTTCTGTTGTTGTGCCTTTGGATTTTTAGAGCTGACAGGCTTTTGCATGCTGCCTGTAAAATATTAGCTAAAATGCTACTGAAATTGTGAAAAATCGCTATTATATTATTGAGAACACAGACAACTGTGCTAGGGGGCGCTGGTGCACAACATTTCAGAGGCCAGCTCAGAGGATTTCTGCTTCAGCTCACAAACCATGGAAAATGGGGGTACCTCCTTATGGGGCCCATAGAATATTTTCTACGGGTCAACAGAGCAACAGTCCAAGGTCAGGTCTACAAATATAGTGGACTGGGGCAAAAGATCTGTTCTCCAGAGCTCAGGTCTACCCATAAAGTGGAGAGGGGTGAGTAGACTTGTTCTCCAGAAGCCAGGTCTACCCATATAGTAGAAAGGGGTAAATAGAACTGTTCTCCGGAGGCCTGGTTCATCCTTGTAGAGGACAACATTTTGTGTAATGAAATTTGACTTGATTCTGTTTTCTCTTATAATGTTTAAATTATTCTTAAAATATAGTTTAAATATAGTTTAAAAGAATTTATTCTGAGATTTTTACAGGGTTA